>NW_005872301.1:19484-31468 GCF_000147115.1 Myotis lucifugus | reverse complement strand
CAGAACCTCACTGGGAGGCCTTGGAGCCACCCCTGCCCCGCAGGCTTTGCTCAGGGCCCTGGAAATGCAGACAAACCCATTCCTGAGGCCGCAGCCCCAGCCCCAGGCAGGCTCCCAGCCGGCTCCCCTCCCCAGAGGAGCCCTCAGCCGCCCTCCCGCGTTTGCTCCTGGAGCAGGATCCCAGCTCTTCACCCCTCCCTCTGTGACCACAGCGCCTGCCATCCTGCCGCCCCGCCGAGTGCCACGCAGGACCGTGGCCTCCACGCCGCTGGAACACGAGGGCCGGCTCTTCCCCGAACCCCGCAGAGGCCACGGCCTTGTCCAAGCCGGAGGTCCACAGACCAGGAGGGAAAAGAACAGTTCGCCGCACTTCACACCCCTTCCCATCAGGGGCTGCTTCTCCGGAGCCACAGCCCCGAGCACTGGGCCTCGGGCGTCAGGGCGCTCACCGGAGGCTCATGTTGGCCCTGTTCCCACTGCCAGCGTCCCTCTCTTCACCCTCCTCTTCCTACAGCCCGCGCCCCAAGCTTGGTCGGCCATACCGCCCATCCTCCCCAACAGCAGCTCCAGGGCCGCCTCACCAGCAGCAGAGCCAGTGCCTGGGTGCTGAGTCCACGCAGGCCTAACACTCAGAGGAGAGAGAGACACACACCCCAAATCCCAGGCCTCCGCTCCTGCCTCACCCCCCCCCCTCCTTACCAGGACAAGGCCACTGCCTGGCTGCTCCTGGGGGAGGCCCTTGGCCTGGGCAGGTGAGTATGCAAATCTGAATGTAAATTATATGCAAATCCAGGGCCTGCCCTTGAGTTCCAGGCACCCCCCCACCCTGCATCTCTGCTGCCTGTGGCTCACCCCACTCAGGCCTGGTGCCCCCGGGAATACACGGTGCTCTGGGCTGAGAAAGCACTCGGGGGTGGGGGCTCTCCTCTCAGCTGCTTCAAATGTCCCCCAACGAGATTCTGATGGAGGGAAGAATCTCCCAGCCTGGAGCTATACCCCGAAAAACAAAACGTTCTCTGAATACCCACCCTCCCTTCAACTCATCCACAAACAAAATCATCCTCCACCAAGCCCGGGGGTGCCCAGTGGAACCGTGGGTACCAAGCATGGGTTTCCTGAAGCCGTGGAGAAGGTAAGGGGGCTTGAGGTCCGCACCCCTTTGTCAAAGGCCAAGAGCCCACCAGATGCTGGGGCAGACCCCCACCCTGTGTCCGGGGGCTCCCAGCCTCTCTGTTTGGGGGCTTGCTTCTTTAGCAAAACATCTCTAGGCCAAACTGGAGCTTGCATGCCCACCGCCTTCCTCCCCACCCGCCAATTTAGGAAACATAAGCCTCTCCCCTCCTGGGATCTGCTAACCTAGTGCCGCCTTCGGGTCAACTGCTCACTTGTTTGTTTCTAGCTGAGCTCCCCATTCTGCTGCGGAAATATAGGCAAGGCAGCTGCCTGATGCCCGGAAGCATGCCGCATCGGAGAGGTTTGTGGGCACCATGGCCGTTCCTTCTCGCCCGTGTAATTCTAGCGCCAGAGCCGCTGCCCACCGCCCCACCCCAGTGCTTACTGGGCCTTCACCTGCTTCCCCTGAGTTGCATTTGCCATTTCAAGATTTTGAAACACATCCCCCCTACTCCCCCTCTTTTAATTAGACACTGAACAGAGTGTTAGAGATTTGCTTAATGGTTCGACGAAGGCTTTTAATTTGGTATTCTCAAGAGAGAAGAACCACGAGTCCCCATTGGAGAGGTTGGGGTGGGAAATGAAAAAAATCAATGCAACCCATTACTTTGGCTTTTAGAAAACAGGAATTTTACTGCCGGGAAGCTGGTCTTTTACACAGTAAAAATGCAAATGCCGGCGACACAGATGCTGGCACGCGGGATGGAAGCGGAGAGAGCCGCGCCGGGGTTCATCTGGCTGCCCAAGCCGGGGTTTGTTTTGGCGATAATAAGACCGTTATTGAAGACTCCATAACCGATTATTAAAATATCTTCCCAGTTTAGTTCTGGGGAATCGGTCTGAGCTCAGTCTTCATCCAAAAAAAAAAAAAAAAAGGTTTCGAGAGGAATGGAAATAACAGAAGCTTAAAACACATTCAATCACCGCTTAATTCCGTCCAGAGGATGAGCCATCTCCTCGTTTCCTCTCCTCTGGCTCTGCCTCCTCCCGCTCCTCACAGATGGACGTACAAATTATTGCAGGAGGGTATTGTTTTCTGAAACAGGCTTGAACATCACATTTACATTTTCTTTGGTGCCGCGGGGGTGGCTGGCAACGGGAGAGAAAAATACTCCAAACCCTATCTCCCCTGCTCTCACTGCATCCCATCTCCCCCAGCCGCTTCTGCCCCTCTCCCTCCCACGTCACCCCAAGCGAACAGGCCCCGGGGACCAACCTGGCACCTAAGACCCAATCAAGGCTCAAAGCAAATGAAAGGCCTGCCTGGCGAGGCGCCCGGCCCAGCGCAGAGGCTGGAGCAGCTGCATGGCAGGCGCGCCAGGGCTCTGCAGGCCAAAGAGCCACTCAGGTGCTGCCTCACCTGCACCTCCAACCTCCCAGGCCGACCTAGGACAGGGGCAACTTCCTTCTCGAGTTGGAAAGGATGCTGCCCCTGGGCATCCTGCTGTCCTCTGGGCCTTCTCCGCCCCCACCTCCATCTGCTGCCTCCTATCGAGTAGCGAGTAGCGGAGCTTCATTTATTAATGCCCCGCTTCTGGGAGGGGGAGGGGGAGGGGCATCGGGGTTCTGCTCAGGGGCCTCCACTCCTGGGAATGGGCTGCTCGGGAGGAGGTCCCCAGAAAGGGGGTGGGTGGTTGAGGACAAAGCTGGGTCCCGGTGTGCAGGGCTCAGGCCCCGATTTCTCACCAGACAAAATGGAAAAGGGGTGGGGGCGAGAGGGAACCCGAGAGAGAAGCTGCCGCTCCTCACCTTATGTATTTTTAATATTAATGTAATTAAAACTGCAAGCCGAGCCAGCCTGCGGGGGCGGGGGAGGCAGGAAGAGCCTGGGAGAGGGAGGCTGGGTGGTGTGTGTAGCGGGGTGTGGGGGGAACTTGAACGCTAGAAGGCCTTCTCGCTCCCGAAAGTGGGACGGAGGGTGCTGTGCAGGCGACAAGGTGCTAGCCAACCGGGCCCAGGCTTGGTGTGGCCCCCAGCGGCCCCACTGCTCTGAGAAACTCACCTTGTCCACCACTGGAAGGCCACCCCCCCGCCCCCCCTCACCTGCCCCTCACCAGGCCTCCAGGCAAACCCCAGCAGTGCCTTGGCCTTCAGTCTGGCTTTGACCAGGAGTATTGACAAATGGAATAGGGGTTACCTCCCCCCCCCAAAGCCAGGAGCCGCAGCAACCAGCTACAGCAGGTTGGGGACGCCGCACCCCTGGGGCCTCTGCACCGAGGACTGGACCCCCTGGAGCGCCCGCCATTGGCTGGACTGCCCTTCCCCCATCGCTCAGGGGTCAAGAGTGGTGGCTCCTCCCGGGTCACCACCTGGGCAAAGGGGGGCGGGGAGAAACCGCCCCCAGGCGGAAAGGAGAAAAGTTGGAGGGCTGAACCCGGGAAGCGGAGCGCACAGCGTGTGTGCTTCCCCGCACAAGGGCGTGGAGTTCGGCCGCTGGTCTCCCGCCATCTGCGCGCCCCGGGCACGTCCTCTACCAAAGCCTGGAAGCCCGGCCGCCAACGGCCTGGCCCCGACTCGGTGCCCAGGCGCTCTGGTCGGAGACCTCTGCCCCCTTCCAACTGCCGGTCCCGGCCACTTGGAGGGTCAGGTGCGCAGCGCCAGCAGGTCTGGGCACGCCGGACACCTGGACCCGCCCTAGCAACGCTTCCTCTGCCGGACAGCGACACGCCCCACCCCTCCGGCCCCATCCCCGCTCCGGACGGAAGACTGGCCCGTGTCCGCTGACCGGCTGACTGGCACGCAGCGGAGACTCTGGCGCCTTGGAGCGCGCTGCTCGGTAGCTAAGGCGGAGCCGCGGAGCCCGGGTGCGCGGGGAGGGGGAAGGGGGAGGGGGAGGGGGAGGGGGAGGGGAGCTGGGAGGGCGGCCTCTGGGTTTGGAGAACAACTTGCTCCCCTGGGGACCCCAGCTCTCGGGACCCCAGCTCTTCCGCTGAGCATCGAGCCAGCTCCACTGGGCGCCTTTCGGGCGGCGCAGGGGTCCGGCGGCGGAGGCGCGCGGGGGCGAAGGTGGAGTAGCCACCGGGTCCGAGGCCGGAGGAAGCGAGGGCTCCCGTGGACACCCCCCGCCCGAGGACCCCGCCACTCGGAGGGCAACTCAGAGGGCACGCCGGGGTCCCAGCGCCCCCAAGCCGCAGGAAGCGGCCCGGGAGCTGGGGAGGGGTCGGGGCAGAACTGCGCCTGGCGAGGAGCGGGGGGGAGGGGAGGGGCTCGGCCCCCCCCCCCCTCACCTCGACACCAAAACGGCAGGAGCGGTGGCCAGCGGAGCGGCCCGGGGCGGACTCTCACCCGGCCCCTCTCCGGGTGCTCGCCCTGTCCCCGCTGCCACCCACCCAGGGCCGGGCAGCGGGTCGGTCCCCGGACATCTGGAGCCCGCCCGGCACCCCGCTTGGCACCCCACCCGGCACCCCGCCTGGCCGTCAGCGCGCGCGCTCCCGGCGCTGCCCCCGCCGCCGGCGGCTCGCGCGGGCTCACCTTTGTGCCAAGAGTCCAGGAGCAGGAGGAAAGTTACCAGCCACATGCCATACAGAGGCCGGTTCCCCGGGGATGGTCCTTGGCCGCGTGCGGCAGCGCCTCTCCCCGCTCCGCGCTCGCAGCCGCCCGACTCCGCGCCGCTCTCTGCTCCTCGCCGAGCGCTCGGCGGCTCCTCCCTCCCGGCTCCCCGCTCCTGTCATCCGCGGGGCTGGGCCAGGCGCCGCTCTCCCCGCCCCCCCGCGGCACCCCGGGGGTAGCGCCGCCCAAGTCGGCCCCCAGACCCGCACGCACAGGGTCGAGGACCCGGACATAGGACCCTGCCCGGGGTTCGCCGTCTGGGAGGCAAGGGGTCTCTGCCACCCGCGGGCTCAGAGCTGCGGGCGCACACAGGAGTGTGTCATAGGAGTGCCAAGAGCCCACCGTGCTCGTGCCAAGATGCCCGGATCTCCCGGCCGTCACCTGGGGACAGTGCTCTGTGCCTCCTCCAGGCCAGTTTACCCCATTGGGTGGCGGGGGGGGGGGTCTCCATAAAATCCAGACTAAGATCCGTGGGTGCCGTCTGCGCTCTCTCCACCCCACAGCTCAAAGCTGCTGCCTTCCAGCCCTGTCACCTCTGCAGGTCAGCCTGGGGGCCCGGGCCCGCCCCTCCGGACCCGCTGGGATTCTCTGGGCACTGCACATGGGCTTGTTTAGACAGTATCTGCGTCCTTCACTGTCTGCTCATTTCCTGCATCTTCCTCCTGCATCTTCAAGACCTACCACCCCCAGCTTTCTCACCAAACAAAAACGGGCTTCTCCCTTAGACCAACCTGCATGAAGTTGGTGCAGGATGGAACAGGCGTGAGTGAGGGTATCCTCGCAAGTACAAAGTAAATGTTGAGCGCCTGCTGAGTGCCAGACACTGGGCTGGCTCGGGGCCCAAGGCTGGCTGAGTCAGGTTGGCGGTGGGAGCTGGCAAGGGTGAGAAGCCGTCCTGGCCCCGGGCAGGGTCCAGAAAAGGGATCCCAGCGGCTCTGAGAACGGATAAGCCGGGCCTGGGCCTGGGCCTCCCCTCCTTGAGGGTAACAGAGGCCACCTGGATGCGCCCAACGCTTCCTGGCGTGCTTCTGACCCAGCTCTCTGCGGTGTTCGGGGAGGGGGTGTGAAGGGAGGAGGGGAGAGAGGGTGCTGTTTAGCTCCATCTGACAGAGGAAGACAATTTACTTCCCCAAAATGTCTTGCCCAAGATCAGAGAAGGGAACTAGGACTCCGCATCCCCAGGTTTTGCCAAGATAACCTAGAGATTTTAACTAAAACTTTAAAGTGCGTTTACTTTTAAGATGTGTTAAAATATACAGAACGTAAAACCCACATTTCAACTGTTCTCAAGTGGCATTTAGTGCATCTGCATTGTTGTGCCACCATCATCACTACCCATTTCCGAAACGTTTTCATCATCAGAAACTAGTCGTTCAACATCCTCCCCTCCTCCCACCCCATAACCTCTCATCTGCTTTTATGTCTATGACTTTGGCTATTCTAGGTAGCTCGTAATCTCAGTGGAATCATATTGTCCTGTCTTATTCCACTTAGCGTACTGTCTTCACGGGCCACCCACGTTCCAGCATGGAGAAGGAATGTGTCTTCACGGGCCATCCAGGTTCCAACATGGAGCAGAATCGCACTCCTCTTCATGGCTGAGTACTATTCCACTGTGTGCAGAGACCACATTTTGTTGATCTGTCCATTTGTGAATGGACACTCCCCTTTTGGGTTGTTGTGAATGATGCGGCTCTGACCGTGAGTATCTCTTCCTTTGAATCCTGCTTCCGGGACCTGGAGGTGAAATTGCTGGATCCTATGGTAATCCTAGTTTTAACTTCCTGAGGAACTGCCAGGCGCATTTGCTCTTTCTGTATAACATTTTAAGAGAACATCTCAAGGGCTCCCACTACAGCTGCTCCCTGTGACCCTCACAATATCTGTTGAAGCTTTGTCACCCCCTTTTAAAACAGGTAAGCACATCGAGGCTTCGCTTGTTCAAGGTCACTTCCGTTTGTATCGCAAGCAAGACTAGAACCCAGGTCTCCCGGCTCCGGGGCAGAGCTGCTGGCTCTCCACTGTGCTGTCCCTGCTGTAGGACGCTGTCACCACCCTAGAGTGGAGGCTTTGTCCCTAGCGCTTTGTACTCTGTGCACGGGGAGCGAACAAACCCAGGCAGACGGTGTTTGGGATGACCAGCCGAAGCCTCTCTTTACATATAGAGAAACCGGCCCGAAGGAGGAAGAGGGAGGAAGCGACGGGCCATCCTCCCCTCCTGTCCCTTCCCCTCTAAAGGGAAGGTTGCTGAAAAGAATCCAGTTAAGCCTGTTGACCCAGAGCACCTGGTCAGGCCGAGCCTAAAATACACGGCCAAGTCGGAAGGTGCAAGGGCTGCTGTCTGCTGGGGCGGGTGGCGCTGAGTGAGCCTGCGCGTGCCAGCCCAGCTGCTCCTGCCCCACGGGCTGGAGGGAGAGAGGAGGCCCTCTGCCTCCACGCACCTGAAGTGCATCCTACAACCTGTTCCTGCCATGCTGCTTACACCTGGGCCTTTAAGGGACCACTGCGCTGTGCAAAGGGCCAAGCGTTCCCTGAGGCGGGGTCACTCACCGTGTGCGGGACCACAGTCTGGCTGTCCCTAAAGAGGAGGCTTGTATGTGGGAGCAGGGAGCCTTTCTGCTGTCACGGTGAAGGGTGCGGCTTGGGGGTCAGACAGAGCTGAGATCTCAGCCAAGTCTGGCGCTGCGTGCCCTTGGGGAAGTCATGGGTACCAAGCCCGATCCCTCGTTCCCTCGCCTGTGAACTGGGGACTGCTGTGAGGATTCAATACTTCAAGCCCAGGGCCAGCCCATTGTAAGCACAGCTGAATACTCACTACAGGTCCTGGCTTTGCTCTGGGGACCTGGCCTGGGGGGTGGGGGGATGGGGAGAGGAGGAGGCGAGGATGACCTACTACACTCCTGCTGTGACAAGGCCAGCGCCAAGGCAAGAAGCTGCAGAGACCAGGAGGAGGCGCACTTGAGGCTGCAGAGCAGGGGGAGATGGCCAGCAGGGAGGACCCAAAACAGGCAGCCCTCATGTTTAAGAAACATATCTTTAAGGAACATATCTTTGAAAGTGACAGTCTGGTTTATTGTGTTCGGAAGTCCCCTCTTAACTGGAATTTACCGAGAGAGCTAGCGTGGCAACGTCAGGAGAATCCGCAAGGGGACCCAAGGGAAAGGGCGCCGGGTGGGAGCGTGGGTGCTCCACCCACCCCGCCCTGAGCCCGGTGCGCTCCCACAGCTGACGTGGGAGGCTTTTTATTTTGATAGAAGGGACAGTTCCTGCACAGTCTCACACTGGATGGAAGCCCTCACACCCACACACGCACACCGCGGCGAGAGCAAACACCGTCGCCAGCAGGCATAATGTGAACGTAAACACGCAACGCCAGCACACCTGCTCGCACGTGAGTTCCACCCAACCCAGACATCCCGCACTGCCACCTACGCGCATGTCCTGGCATTGTGTTCGCAAAGCCTCAGATCTGCGGGTTCCTTTCTAGGATGGACGGGCCAGCTGTTTGAAAACAGTGGTCAGCCCTGCCCGGTGTGGCTCAGTGGCTGAGCATCGTCCTGTGCACCAAAAGGTTGATGGTTTGATTCCGATCTCTCTCTCTCTCTCTCTCTCTCTCTCTCTCCTTCCTTTCTCTCAAAACAAAAAAATCAATAAAAACATTTTTAAAAAATTTAAAAAACACACACATACAAACAACAAAATCCACAGTGATCACTTTCAATATTTTGTTGCACCAGAATAGAATGTTGGCTGATGATGTGGTTGGTGTGTGTGTGTGTGTGTGTGTGTGTGTGTGTGTGTTACCAATGCAGCTGAAGCAGCAACATGAAGGCCTGGGAGGTGACCCCTCTCCAATTCAGGTTAATCATGGATATTGGGGTATTATTTTGTCATGTTATATTAGGTCTAGAGTCATCATGAGAAACAACAGCTATTTTTACTGTTTAACTCATACAACAGCTTATATATTTTGGATATTTCTCGTCAAAAACAAAGCCTTCATACGTGTTCTGAAATTCATATATATATGCTTTTCATAAAAGAAGTCAATACGGACCAGGTCAGTGTTAAAAACTTAACATTTGGGGTTGTGTAGCTAATTCAGAGTTGACCCTCTTATACTTATTCATTGATTGAGGAGGAGAAAACAAATAAGAATTTCCCTGCTTGTTTTTTTTTTAATCTGTAATTTATTTTAATGTTATAGAAGGAGTCCTGGCCTACAAATCAGAAATTCTGGGTTCTAGTCTCACCTTTGCCACCTTAGCCCACCGGTGACCCTGGATGAGTCACTTTCCTTTTCTGGGCCTCAGTGTCCTCGCGAGTAACATGAGAGATTTGAGCTAGAGGATGAGCAAGGTCCTCTCCTAAACTGGAAATAGGGTGAGCACTAACAAACACACACATGTCCACCCCGTGTACGGTGTGTGTGTGTGTCCCCACAGACCTATGCATGTTCTCTAATGCCGGCAAAGAAACAGAAATGCAAATGTTCATGCACAGACACCTAGAAGCAAACAGACACACACAAAACACAGAAATAAGCAGCTTCTGCTTCAAATGCACGCACACGTACCTGAAATCCTTCGTTCTTCTAGAGCAGTGGTTCTCAACCTTCCTAATGCCGCGACCCTTTAATCCAGTTCCTCATGTTGTGGTGACCCCCAATTTCATTGTTACAAATTGAACATAATTAAAGCATAGTGATTCCTCACAAAAACAATATGTAATTATATATGTGTTTTCCGATGGTCTTAGGCGACCCCTGTGAAAGGGTCATTCGACCCCCCAAAGGGGTCGCGACCCACAGGTTGAGAACCGCTGTTCTAGAGACAGGACGAGTCGTTGCATTCCTAGACTGATCCCATCTAAAAAGGTGTGCGTGCCCTGGCCGGTGCTCAACTAGTTGCAACATCGTCTCCTTATGTCAGGGTTGCGGGCTCCATCCCTGGTCAGGGCACATGTAGGAATCAACCAATGAATGCATAAGTAAGTGGAACAACAAATCCATCTCTCCCCCCTCTTCCTCTCTTTCTCTAAAATCAATTTTAAAAATTTTATAAGGGCCCTAGTTTGGCTCAGTGGATAGAGTGTCGGCCTGTGGACTGAAGGGTCCTGGGTTGGATTCCGGTCAGGGCACATGCCCGGGTTGCGGGCTTGATCCCCAGTGTGGGGCGTGCAGGAGGCAGCCGATCATGATTCTCTCTCATCATTGATGCTTCTATCTCTCCCTCTCCCCTTCCTCTCTGAAATCAATTTAAAAAATGTATATTAAAAAGGCATAGGTGTCATTAAATTCCCTAAGCGCTCCTTACCCAAACCCTAGACGCCCAGGTTGGCGGACTTTGGCTGTGTCTCCCCTCAGCGGTTTGGATGGGAGCGTCCTGGTTCTAAGCTCACTGAGTTCAAAGCCCTGAGGCTCCTCCTGCACAGATGGGGTCTCTAGGGCCCTTGTTCAGCCCACGGTCGGGAGGGTTAGCCAGGGAGGCTGGGTTCCCTCAGTCACAGTGGCCTCTCTCCCCTGTCTGTCCTCTCCTAGCTCTCAGCTCTGACGCTGGCCTCGAAGTCGGCCCTGAGAGGCTCCATGAAGTCCCGATCCTGGAGGCGATGCTCGAAGCCGCCGTGCTCTGGAGGGCAGGGGCTGGGGGACCTGAACTGAGAGAGAGAAACGGAACTCCCTGAGCGGGAGCTAACTCGCTGCCTCCCAGGTGCTCCTGCAGCGCCTCTGACCACACACTCACAAACGTGTTTGTCAGATTGCGGTGAAGGAGCTTCCGTCTGGAGAAGCTGCCCGCAGTGTTTCTCTTTTTTCTCCACCTGTGCGAGCCTTCCCGCGGCGGCCACAGCTCCTGCCAGTCCGCCAGCCCTGCCGCCCTGCCTGCCCGACACCAGCGTGGCCGTGGCTCACGCCTGGTCCTGCATGTGGTTGTTCCCCGCACGTCTCATTCAACTCGGAGCCCTTTCATCCTGTCCCTGCAGAGCCTGGCCGGTGGTCGCGGCACAAGGCCACTCAGCACATGACTGAACGATGGGCGAGCTCACCGGCCAGGGTTGCAAAGACCTGAGGCCGATGTCGTGGGCCATGCCTTCCAGAGGGAGGTCCTTTAACAGAACCAGAGCCTCAGCCGGCACCGCCCTCGCCTTCATCGTTGTCATCGTCACGGCTGCTGGGCCCCGAAGGGTTCATGTTTTCTTCCATTTCTGACCCTCACTCGAAATAGTCAGTTTGGGCCAGAGTCTGCTTTGCTGGTTACACAGATGAAGAAACTGCAGCTCAAAGAGGTTTGCGAGGTGCCCGGAGCGTAGGCTCCAGGAGCCGGGGGGCAGGCACCCGCACGCTCAGGTGTTACAGGAAACTGGGCCGATGCTGCTGCCGAACTGCCATCCATCCTGATGCTCCTCTTCTCCACTTGTGGGCCTGGTTGCATTTGGGGGTGACTGGGGGCCCCCCTGGAGCGAGTGAGTGGCCCTGGGATCGGTGACAGGGCCCGGGAGGGGCTGTGTGCGACTGCCACCTCCTGGGCAGCTCACTCGGCGCCGCCCACACGCTACAGGGCCAGGCTGTGTCGCCATATGACCACGGCCCGATGGTGCGCTCACACATTTAACGCTGGTTAAATGCTTCCAGAGACCAGGGGCTCCGCCCACTCAGGAGTCCGCGCTGGCTGCACTGTCTGTGATGAGGCACACGCTCTTCTCTTCACTGAACCCCCTGCCCGGCCCTGTGGCCCTCAGAGGGTGGGCCCAACCCCTGCCAGATGCCGGCTTTTCCAATATTTGAGAGCAGCCACCGCGGCCGCACCTTCCAGGCTCCCTTCCTCGCCCGTCAGCACCGTTCTGGTGTGATGTCCAGCCCTTCCCCTCGCTGTGCACACAGCCCACTCCAGCAGGAGCTCCCGGAGACGGGGTGGCCCCAGGCCAGGGCTGGAGCCCAAGGACAGGAATGCCCCCTCTGGCCCCTACCCCTGCCCAAGGCGCTGTGGCTTTGGGGGGCTGGTGTGCCAGTGAAGCGGGGCCTCTTTCCCATGACCGGCCACTGGGCGGGCCTCAGCCCTGCACCTGAGGGCCGCTGGGGGAGAGGGCATGATGGAATGCAGCATGGTGGGTCTGCCGGAGGTGACTGCAGGGTCAGGGGGCACCATTACCACGCCCTGAGGAGCCCTGCCCGGCCCGAGGTCCTGGCTCGGCCCAGAGGAGGGGACAGACTCAGCTGAGAACAGTCTGAGGAGTGTGAGGTCCCCGTTTCAGGCCACAAATGCACG
>NW_005872301.1:16486-19043 GCF_000147115.1 Myotis lucifugus | reverse complement strand
CTCAGACAAGGAGCCAAGGGGTCAGAGCGGGAAGGGAGTGAGGGTCTCCCACGCGCACCCTGTGCCCCAGAGGAGGACACGGGCCGGCAGAGGACACCCCGGCCACAGGCCTGAGGGTCAGCCCTGGCTTAGGTCCCGGGCTCCTGACCCCCAGGCCTGCGCTCCATCGAGGTGGCATTCATGGCCCAAGGGTGTCCTCCCTCCCGCCCACCGGCCGGGTGTGCCCTGCTCACCACTCTGTCCCTGGGGGCCGGGTGCAGGCCGTGGCAGGCCCTCCGTGAGTGGGCACTGAATGAAGCTACAATGGTGGGGGAGGGGGTGACTTTCAAGACCTCACCCGTGGCTGCGGTTCCGCGAGCTGTGAAGAGAGCTGCGCGGAGAAGGGTGGGGGCAGAGAGAAGCGGGGCAGGCGGGCGTGGGCTGCGGAGCCTGCATCCGCAGAGCAGAGGGAAGAGGAGGGACCAGCCACTCGCCGGCCAGAGGCTGCTCGGTGCCTCCAGGTGTGCGGCCGCCCACCCGGGACATCCACTCGCCGGCCAGAGGCTGCTCGGTGCCTCCAAGACTCTGGCAGCTAACCCTGCACTCAACGGAGTTCCCCCTAAGGGAGCCATGAGCTCCGATGTAGCTTTTTCCCCCTTTTTTGGGCAAATCCTAAGGGAGCCATGAGCTCCTACGAATAGCTGTGGTGGCTGAACGGAGGCTGTGGGCCGAGCTACACTCAGGGCCTCGGGCGCAGGCCTCTGTTCCGGGAACCAGCTGTAAGACCAGTGCGGTCAGCACACCTTCCCAGCCGCGGACAGAGGTCCTGGGAGTTAGATGCTTGTCCAGCCCTCACGGCCGGCGAGCCCAGGGGCACGGCCCCAGCGGAACAGCCGGCTGCAGGGTCTCCGTCCTGTTCATTGTCCTTGGTGGCGGCAGTGTTCCTGCTGTTGCCTTCTGGGAGTTTCAATGTGGGAAGCCTCATACAGACCCAAAGCAGGGGACAGTGTGAGGCCTGCCATGCACCCCCCCCCCCAGGCTGTGACAGCTACTGACACACGGCCAGCGTGCTCATCCCTATCCCCATACTCCCCCACTTCCCGCACCAGGGGTTTCTGGAGCGAATCTCACACGTGATATAGTTTCATCGATAGTTAGTGGAAGCTAAGGACGACACCTCATTCTCCGTCGCTACAGTCTGTGCCATCCTGACCGGGTGCTGCTCAGGCAGACACTCCCGCTGTGCACCTGGACTTCAGGCGAACGCCGCCTGGGCAGCTGGACCACGGCCTCGGGCAGAGAGGCAGGCACCTCCCTTTCCCACTGCTCCCCTCACAGCCGGGCACAGCGCCCCCTGGGCCTCCTCAGCGGGTCTCGCTGCAGCGGAAGCCTCTGCGGTCAGCCCGGCTCCTCTGGCGATGGGGACAACCAGCTGTGGTGCCTTCCGCCTGGAGGGGTGGCTGCCACCACATAACAAGTCTTCCTCCACCAGCCGGGACCCAGACCCCAGCCCTGGCCATGCCTTAGTCCTCTGCCTAGGAGGGAATGACCTCCACGCCACCCCATCTCAGACAAGAGGGATGGAGCAGATGGAGCGGAAGCACCTGGAGTCAGAGAGCCCCTGTCCCTCTCCGAACTGGAAGGTCATGCCTCACTTTCTTCATCTGTGAAATGGGAGCATAGCACCGACCTTGCAGCTGTGAATATCCAGAGACTGAGGGCAGTTTTCTGTGTTGTTTGGCTGAAGGAGCTGCAGTACCGGCTATGGACAGCAGGTGTCGCCCCAAGACTAGCCCTGGAAACCTTGGGGGCCAAGGTGGAGGCCGCGCACTGAGAGAAGGCTCTTCCCTTTCGGATCCCCTTGGACTGGGGCGGAAGGGAAGTCCAGCCCGTGGGGTTGCTCCGTAGGGAAGTCAGCCTCGGGTCTGGCTCCGTCCACAGCATGTGCACATGACGCCCACAGGGAGGCCGGAGAGGAGATCGGCTGCGAGAAACCAGGGCTGCGCTGAAGGTCGAGCTAAGGAACCCACCATCACACCTTCTGCGCCCACATTCCGGGTGCTCTGCTGAGACAGGCTCGCAGGCCAGCCCTCTAGGAGGAGCCGAGCTGCGGCCCCTGCCCCTTTGGGAAACTGCAAAGGGCGCAGGTCTCCCACGGCTCTGCCTGGGACGGGCTGTCTTCTCAGAGAGTCTCCCGCTGGGCTCAGATTCCAGGCTCAGCCAGGGGCCCAGCTACACAAAATGCACCAGCTCGTGGGACAGGGAGACAGAGGCAGAGACCGGGGAGGGAGGCTCCCGGCCAGGGGTCGGGAATCCGTCCTACGTCTCCCGGGACTTGGATGTGAGCAGCCCAGCACGGGCCTCAGGGTCGGCCCCTGGGAAACGCTGGGCCCCGAGACCCGGGTCTGTGTTCTGTAGGACACAGCCATCTCCACTTCCTCTTGTTAAGACACCCGGCACAGGCATCGGGTTTCCCAATAGTCTGTGGAGGTTGTGCTGACCGAGGGCTGGGGAGCGTGCGGCCCAGGGACAGCCTTGGCGGACGTGCGTGCTCCATCGCTCCGTGAAACCCACATGT
>NW_005872301.1:11567-12967 GCF_000147115.1 Myotis lucifugus | reverse complement strand
GTGTGGTGTGTGTGTGTGTGTGTGTGTGTTTGGTGTGTGTGTGGTGTGTGTGTGTGTGTGTGTGTGTGTTGCACGCGTGCCCACACGTTCACACCCGCTTTCCCTGAGCCCAGCTTTCTCGGGCAGGAGGGACCGAGGGGTCAGCCACAGCCCCACTCACCCTCCCCCAGCCCCTTCCCTCGGAAGCCAGTGCCTGGGATTTGTCCTGTGGTTACTTTTCCCAAAGCCAAGTCCAGAGAGTGACCGCGGCCTTCCCAAGGGCACACAGGGCGGCCTGGCCCCGAGCCAGCTCTGTGCCTGCCCAGCTGCCGGCGGAGCTGCAGGGGACGCGCTGGCCTGGGGCTGCCGCCCAGCTGGGAGCCCCTCTACCCTCCGCTGCGCTCACCTGGGAGCTGCTCTCGGTGACAGCAGGGGAGCCTGGGGAGTGACAGTGGGCGTTCCTTGAAAAGGGAACCAAGCTTAAGGAGCTGGAGGGACCGGCACCCACAGCGCAGTGCGCAGAGGCCCAGGCAGGGGCGGTGTGGGGCTGTGGGCAGGCACCGGGTCGGGGCCGGAGCGGAGCTGCCGCGTCCAGGTGGAACCGCCACCCCGCAGCCTGTGCCAGGGCCTGGCAGGGTGACATCTCCCTGCCTCCTATGTCGCCTCCCGACCCCGTGAGTCTGCCAGGCTGAAGCGGCACCACGTCCCCGGTTCTAACGGATCTCCTCCCGGCCGTCTGTCACTCCCCCGCCAACAACGAAGGGCCCCTGTCTGGGAGGCTCCGTCTGCCTCCAGCCGGGAGGAGCAGAGGCTGAGCGCAGCTCTCCCAGCCCGGCGGCTCAGCCCTGCCTTCCCAAGGCCCCTGAGGGGGGGCTGCCAGGGCCCTGCATCGAGGCCCAGGCCAGGGGCTCCCCACGACGGCAGGACAGGCTGGTGGCCGTGGCCTTTGCCTCGTCCCCTGGCCAGGCAAGGACTGGGTCTGGCTGAATCGCACGCGGCCCCGCTGCCTGGGCCTAAGATCAACAGGGAGACGGTCCATCTCTCCAGCAGCCGCCGCCCCCCGGGGCCCAGGAGTGAAGAGGAGCAGGACACGGCTGAGGGGAGACTCAGCACCTCCTGCCCTGGGCCCCCCTTCAGCACAGCCCCCCTCTACCCTCCACCGTCTGCCCAGGGAGCCCACTCCTTGGCAGCGGTAGGACCAGGGGAGATGCCCCGGGTGCGTTTGGGGGCCTCCTACTCGCTCAGCTGGGGGTTGAGATTGCTCGCAGGGTCTCCCCAAGTCCTGAAGTTTAGAGAACTCAGAGGCTTGTGCCATGTCTCTCCTCTCTGCGGAGAGATGTCAACGCCTGTGGGGTCAGAGGTCATCTATTCCAGTCTACGCTCTGCTCTCCTGAGGGAACCCAGTACCCGGGGAAAGGCCC
>NW_005872301.1:5242-11116 GCF_000147115.1 Myotis lucifugus | reverse complement strand
GGGTGTGGGCTGATGGGCTCACCGTGCCCACTCCTGCCTGTCTCCTGGGTCTGTACCTGCTCCTCCACAGGTGCAGTGAGGAGAGGCTGGGTCGGGGCAGGCTCAGAAGGGCCCAGGCCCCAGGCCCTGTGTCCAAGGCAGCCCAGGCCTCGGGGTCCAGAAAACACTGCCTGGAGGTGAGAGAGAGAGCAGTGGGAGGAGCTGCTGGGGCGGGGGCTGCCTGCCCCTCCCCTACGGAGCAGGTCCAGCTGAGCTCTCCTGGACCTCCCAGCCCCCACTCCTTGGTCTGGCCACCACTCCCCTCAGGCCCCGCCCTCGGGCCTGCCCACCCACCAGGCCAGTGACCTTCCACTAAGTTCACCTCGGAGGTTTCCAAACCTCCCAGGCCCCATCCATTGAGTCAGACTCTGCAGCTGCGTCCAGAAGCCTGGTTCCGGCCCCAACCCCTCCCTCTGCACCACACAACGCCCCGGCCTGATGTGTGCCCCCCCAGGTCCTGCCCATGATGCCGAGGAACTCAGACTGCGGGTTGGAGGCTGCGGTTCCCCAGCCCTGAGGAAGGTGCAGACCTCTGTGCTCCCCACTTCCCAGAACAAGCGAGGGCTCAGGACCTCGCCGAGGACCACCCCACAGGAGGGCGCGGTGCCCCTGAGGGGTGCAAGGGAAGGAGGCGAGCTCAGGGCTCTCTCGGGAACCTGGCCTCCTGGCAGACCATTCTGGGGGCCCCTCGTCGCCGCAAAGGGCCCCCCCAGCCCTAAGCAAGACGGTGGAAAACCCAGGTTTGAAGAGTTCCAGTAGGACACGCGCTCCCTCTGGTGGTCATGATGGGAACTGCAGGCCCTCAGCCCGGCTGTTTCTGTCGCTGTTGTGATGAAGAGAAATGCATCCAATCGCTTCTCAGGGGGGGCTGCGCGGTGATTCCATTTGCACGGATTGTGGAAGGTCCCCAGGGAAACGAGAGCCTAGTAGCTCCCGCCCAGGAGACCTTCATGGGAAGGAAGGGGGAGGGATGGGCCGGGCCAGGCCGGGAGCGGGTCCAGGTCAGCAGGATGCCGCTGGGTCTCCAGAGCCACCTGCAGCTTGTGGGTGCCAGCCTGAGGGAGCCGGCCCAGGCGGACAGTCCGCAGGCCTGGAGGGTGCTGGGTGTCTGGTGGTTGGAACAGCACCCAGGTCCTCCGGCAGGCGCTCTGGTCCCCATGAGGCCTCGGGTTCCCTGGGATGGAGGGTTTGCAGCAGCGGCAGAGAGGGGCCGTCTCCCTCCAGCGCCGCCCGCAGATGCGGGGCCTGTGTGCAAACACTCCCCTCCCACTGCTGCGCTCCCCCAGCGGCCACGGGTCTCTTCCTGTGGGTGCTGCTGCTTATCCCAGAAGCTGCGGGGGCCCCCCCCCCCGGAAGCCCGCAGGGGACCCGCCCCCTTCCTGTCCCCGTCCCCACTGCCGTGGGCAGCCACGTGTGTGCCCCCTTGGTGGATGGAGAAAGAATACTGAGCTCTGTGCAGGGCTTGGCCCGTCACATCTGACTTGTCACAGTGAGCCCCACGCAGGGCACGTTCTGAAGGACGAGGCTCTCTGCTCTCTGCAGGACGGTCTGTGTTCAGGCCTGGGGTTCTGTGTGGGCTGTGGTCCCGGGACCTGTGGCAGCGGGTCCATTCTCATGCGGAGTGGTGACTCACCCTGCCTCTGCTCCCCAAACCACCCTGGTCATTTTATTTTATGTTTAATATATTTTTATTGATCTCAGAGAGGAGGGGAGAGGGAGACAGAGATAGAAACATCAATGATGATAGAGAGTCATTGATCACTGCCTCCTCCACGCCCCACACTAGGGATCGAGCCTGCAACCTGGGCATGTGCCCTGACCTGGAATTGAACCGTGACCTCCTGGTTCATAGGTCGACGCTCAACCACTGAGCCACACCGGCCGGGCCACCCTGTTCACTTTAAACTCGGCACACTTGCTACTGACGTGGATTCCCAGCCAGTCCTCCCCTCCGCTGCCTCGGAGGCCTGCAGACCCAAAGGAGGAAAACGGACATGGTTTCAGGTGCCAGGACCCCCATCCCTCCAGCCCCCTGAAGGCCTCCGTGGGGAAGACAGGGAGAGGGCAGACGCCGCCCACGGGGAGCCTGTGGCACTGCAGGGCCCACAGGCCTTAGGAAGTGGGTGTGGTGGGAGGGCCGGCCTGACACCACCTTGGGCCGAAGCTGTCTTGGCCGGGCTGCCGGGATGGACAGGGGCTGCAGGAAGTGGTAACGAGGACCCCTCACTGCTCACTCCCCAGCCCCACGTCCTGGGATCAACCAAACCAGCACCCAAATACACGGGGGGAGGAGGCCTCGGTGAGTCCCCGCACCCAGAGCAGAAAAAGCGTGGCCTGGGCTCAGCACCAGGGTCAGGAGGCCGGGGGGCAGAGCACGGGCTGGGCCGCAGCGCACCGGCCTGGCATGTGGGTGCAGTGGGGAGATGGCGCACAGTGTGGCCACCACCGGCTGCACGTTGGGCAGCCCAGGCCGGTCCACAGCAGCCTGCAGCGGGTGGCGCCAAGTGGCACCCAGGGCCTGGCCAGCTACCCCACAGCTCTGAGCCCGTGGCCTTTGGACTCCTGGTTCCTCTCGGCCCGGCATTTGGAAGACGGGCTGAGTCCTCGTCCGGCGCCTGGTGATCAGGGCGAGGAGCGGCCCGCTGGCTCTACGGGCACCGGCGCCTGAGCCGTGAACGGAAAGCCGGAGACCGGGCTGTATGGCACCCCAACCTGGAGGAGTGAGTCAGGGCGGCTAAGGGAGAGGTGGGGAGCGAGGCAGCAGAAGAAGCCATGTCTGAGCTCAGCTTTATTATTAGGAAGAGGCGGCACTGGGGGTGGGGGGCCGTCCAGGGTTTCCACGAAGCCCGGTGCTCCCTTCAGCCTGAGGGCCTGGCCGCGCCGGGGACAGAGGCCTGCGGTGGCGGCGGCCTGGCAGGTTCTGGAAGACAAAGGCTGGGTGTGGGCCGTGACGGGCCAGGCCCGGATTTTCCAGTTTCCTTATTTCTCTGACCTTTCTCCAGGGCACCTCTGCCTCCCCCCCGCCTTGGCCGCACACTCCATGCCAGGCACTTGGCCATCATTTGAAACGCATGATGGGTGACAGGCTGCCTGGTGGGTGAATGGACGCCCTACAACTCTCCCCGCCCAGCCCCAAACTCCTTCTCTTTCTCCATCGCCTCCCCGGCCGCGCCCTCCCAGCCCCTCCTGCGCACCTGCCATCACAGCTCCTCGTCTGCGCCCGGCCTGGGGTGGGGAGGAGAGGAGGCGGGTGAGAGCCAGTAGGGAAGATGGGAACCCTGAGGGTGGGGACCCTTCCCAACAGGCCTCAGAGACCAACTTCCTCGGCGGCCCCTCCTCGTCCCGCCCGCCTCGCCGCCCTGCGGGCACTCACCGATGCTTCTTTCTGCCCCCGCAGCGGAGTCTTTTGCCTTGAAGAGAAAAGAGGTGGGTTTTCATGGGCCCCTCGCTTCCAAGGAGGCCTCCTTCCCCGGAGACTCAGCTCTGGCCCTTCCCTCCTCCCTGCCAGCCGCACAGAGGGCCAGGCCAGGCCCAGGGCAGCCTGTCGGTCAGCGAGCACCGACTCAGTGGGTCCAAGGTGGACCCTGGGCACCTGGGAGCGGGCCCAAGCCTGGGCCCTGGCCATGCCCTCAGCTCTGTGCTGGGCACAGAGTAGCTGCTCAGTGGGCCTTGGAGACAGACGGCGCAGTGTCTGCAGACAGAGCCCCGAGGTGCAGAGCGCTGCTAGGTCCCGGACACCGTCCGTGTCTCCTGTCCACTCATCGCATTCCGTGTGTTTTTCTTCTGGTTGCATCAAAACAAATCGACATCTTTCTTGTCCCTGTCCCTGCCGTCCCTGGAGCCGTGTGCCCACGTCGGCCCCTCTGCGTGCTGTCTGGGCTGCACATCTGGGTGCCAGCTTCCACCTTAGGGGCGAGTGGGATCACCCCTACTCCACAGCGGAGCACTCCGGCCAGGGACCTGGGGTTCCACGTGAACGGCAGCGGGGCCTCTGACCTCAGGTCCCAGCCTCCCACACTTCCCAGCAGCAGGTGGGAGTGGGGGCAGGGTAGGCACCCCCGGGTGCAGCTGAACCAGCTCTGCTCTGAGCAGCGGGGAGCCATGGACAAGTCGCTGACCTTGCAGGGCGAGCCTCATTTCTCATCTGGAGAATGGGGACAGGCGTGGAGTGATGCCGAGAAGAATAAATGGGCTGGAGGCAGCTCAGGCCAAGAACATGCAGGCTCGGAGGGTGTGGGTGTCCGGCAGAGGCTAGTAGAGAGCACTGCCCTGCCCCCCTCCACTTACGGGGGACCTTCCCATCGTCAGAGGGAGCCAGTCCCCATCCTGGCAGCTCCTGGGTCCCCTAGAGGGTGCACTTTATTTTATTTCTTATTTTTCCTATATATTTTTATTTCAGAGAGGAAGGGAGAGGGGGAGAGAGAAACATCAATGATGAGAGAGAACCATTGATCGGCTGCCTCCTGCACACCCCACACTGGGGATGGAGCTAGCAACCTGGGCATGTGCCCTGACCGGGAATCGAACCGTGACCTCCGGGTTCATAGGACGACGCTCGACCACTGAGCCACACCAGCTGGGTTAGGGTGCACTTTAGAAAGATGGAACCTCCTGTGTGGTCCACGGACCAAGCAGGGAGACACCCCAAGATGCCTCCCTCCATCAGGGCGTTGCTGGGTCCCCACATCCAGCCTGGGGCAGGGAGGAGAGAGGAAGGGAGCGGAGAGGGAGGGAAGGGCGGGAAGGGGACTCTCCCCTCCCAGGGCCTGCACAGGGGAGAGGGGCCCACGGGAGGCAGGGGCTCAGGAAGGACGGGCCCCCGCACCCCCTACACGAGGCAGCCCCACTTACTGAGGATGATGATGAGCCCCACCACGAAGGCCAGGCCGGCAAAGATCAGGCCCCCTTTGCGCACGGCCTCATAGTCTGGAGCGGAGAGGCAGGGTAGGTGGGTTACGGGCACCCTTCCCGCAGCCCAGGCTGGCAGCAGCCCCCCTGGGGGGCTGGGGGCCCAGTGGGGGAGCAGGAGGCAGGCTCAGGGCCCGCAGGGGCGCCAGGCTTACCGTAGTGGAACGGGTCCACGTCCCCCCCAGGGCTGCCACCTGGGAAGACAGGGGAGGGCAGGTCACGATGTGGGGTGTCCCAGCCACGGACACGCAGAGCTCTGTCCCCTGTCCCTGCACCCCCAGAGCCCAGTGGGCAAGAGTGGGCTGGTGAGGGGAGTCCCTGGGAGAGGAGGCTGGCGGTGCGGGAAACCCTCTGCCTGGGGGCGGGGCCTCTGCCCAGGGCTGCCCCGGGGGGCGGGGAGGGCGCTCCCCTCCTTGTGTACAGACAGCAGGAAAAGGCCATGAACACGCCCCCCATCGACTCCCCGCGGCCCCCAGTGAGACTCATCCCCGCCAGGGGCTTCTCAACGTCTGGGAGGCAGACGGATGGACGGACGGATGGACGGACAGAGGAGGAGGGCGCTGAAGCCCAGTTGGGAGACTCGTCTAAAATCCAGAAGGTCGGAGGCAGGACTGGCCCTGACCAGGTTTCTAGATGCTTCTCTCGGAGCTGCTCTCCGCCGGGGAAGCAGGCTGGTTGAAGAGACATTGCTATAGGGCACCCTCCCGCCCTCCGTGAGCCAGGCCCACTGTCCTCAGGAGCCTGCGGGGAGGGGGCCGCTCAGGGAGGCCGCGGGTCCCACCCCTTATGCCGCCAGAACGTAGGTTGTGAGAATGGAGGGACTTTGCCCTCTTGCTGTGCTGCCTCTCAGATAGTCAGAAGGAAGGAGACCTGGAGGCCACGCAGCCGGGCAGCCCCCCTCCTGCTGCCTCGCCCTGGCATTCGCCC
>NW_005872301.1:1706-3541 GCF_000147115.1 Myotis lucifugus | reverse complement strand
TCTCCAGGCCACTAGGGGCGGTTGGCATCCAGGTTCCAAGGTTGCAAGGGAGGCCCCACTAGAGGGGGCCGAGCTCCCACAGGGAGAAGGCCCTGCTTTTACGATTCACAACGCAGGCTCCTGACTGGTTCTGTCCTATTTCCCCATTTCTCAGGTGAGTCGTCCGTGGCCCAGAGAGGTCGGGCTCTGTCCCAAGGTCACACAGCCGTGAGGGGGAGGGGAGAGGACAGCCAGGCGTTGGGCTGTAGGTCAGGTGCTTTCCCGGGCCTCTGATACCCCCTCCCCCTTCCGCTGTCGCCGGGCACCCCGTAGGTGCTCAGCTTCCTGGCGGGTGAGTTCTAGTCCATTGAATTGACCTCCACAAAAAGGCTGATGCTCAATAGCACCCGAGGCCGGGGGCCCGTGTGCAGGGCTGGCTCGTCGTGGCAGAGGGACCCCGTGGGCAGCGGTGGGGCCGCGGGTGCAGTCCACGTCCTCTGCCACGTGCCTGAGCTCCCTGTGCCGCAGGCCCCTGCTGCGAGGTGGGGTGCTGCCCGCACAGGGCACAGGGCTGGGGCCGGTAAGCGTCGCCATGGCCACTGGCTGCGTTGAAGGAGGAGTCACTGCACCTGTAACTTTGTGCTGAATGTCAGCTGTTGGACACAGAATCCACCCTCCAATGAGAAAGGAGCTGGGACGCGGGGGTGCCGCCGCCCTGCTGCCAGGAGCCAGGCCCCGCTCAGCTGCCCTCGGCGTTCGGGGCTGTGGGCTGGCCCCGTCACACTCGCATGCCCCCCCCCGCCCCCGAGGCCAGGTGTGCCCCTTCCACAGTCAACAGCAGGCTGAATCTGTGCTCCCCAAAGGACTCTGGAGGTGCCCGGATGGCCAGGATGCCACTGGGCGTGCCGGGACGACGGCGCAGGAGGCCGAGGGGCTTGTCTGAAAACCCCAGCAGTGGCCACACCAGGGTTGGACACCCAGGCTCCGAGGCTGCGCCCGCAGCGCCTGCACTCTCCCCCAGGGCACCCTGTCCTCCGTGCACGCTCTCTCGGCATCTTGGCATCTAAGTTGTAAGCCATCCTGAGTCTTTCTGGAATAATAGCGGATACAAGCATAGGTGGAAAGATGGATAAATAGATGGATGGATAGATAGATAGACAGACAGGTGATAAATGATAGATAGATAGATAGATAGATAGATAGATAGATAGATAGATAGATGACAGACAGATAGGTGATAAATGATAGATAGATAGATAGATAGATAGATAGATAGATAGATGACAGACAGATAGGTGATAAATGATAGATAGATGATTAATAGACGGTAGATAGGTAGGTAGATAGATAGATAGGTGATAAGTGATAGATAGATAGATGATAGACAGGTGGTAAATGATAGATAGATGATAGATGATAGATAGATAGATAGATAGATGATAGATAGACAGATAGACAGGCAGGTGATCACAGACGAGAGAGGAATGGGAGAGCACGCTGATGTTGCATTTTTGAACTCTGTGCGCAAGGCCCTGTGTCAGCTTTACAAAACCTTCGTGTAACCCTCACGGCGCTGCGAGTGAGGAAGGGGCTCGCCCGGGGCACGATGAAGAAATGGAAGCACAGCGTTTAAGTAACTTCCCAGCAGGCAGCTGGGAAGTGGAAAAACCAAAATCTGAACCCAGCAGCCTGGCCTCCGAGTTCCTGCAGACAGACAGACAGAGGGATGGACAGACACCCAGAAAAGGAGGCTTTGGGCGGTTGTCCTGTCAGCGCTTCAGCTCAGAGCGTGGGCGGCAGTGAGTTTTTTCCTCGGCACGGCACCGAGAGGGCCTCCCCGCTCCTGCCTCTGCCCC
>NW_005872301.1:0-1548 GCF_000147115.1 Myotis lucifugus | reverse complement strand
GGGGAGGGACGGGCTTAGGGACTCACCCAGACACTGCCATGGCGAGCCGCTGTGTCCCTGAGAAGGGCCGGGAGTGCCTGTGGCTGAGGGCCTGGGCGTCCCTCCCTCCACACGGCAGCCACCCCGCGGGGAAGGAAGAGACGAGCCAGGGAGGAGGGGCTGGCAGGCAGCCTCACCTGTGCCAGCCTCGGGGGCAGGGGCGGCGCGGGAGGCCCAGGAGCCACGTGAGGGGACAGGGAGGGGGAAGCTGGGAGCCACTGCAAGGCACACGGCAGCCCGCACGGCCCTCGGCCCAGGGCCCAGGGCCACATCCAGACCCTCCAGGCTGCCAGGTGCCCACCAAGGTCACAGGGACCAGGAGGTGCCGGCTGAGGCCGGGGCTGCTGGTGGCCAAGGGGGGCACTCGGGGCATTTGGGGGGCCCTGAGCCTTACCTCATTCCTCCAGCCCGGTCGGCCTTCACCCTGACAGCCCTGTCCCAAGGCCCCATCTGTAGCCAGGAGTCCCCGATATGGGACAGCAGCCTGGGGGCCGCCCTGGGGGCAATGGGTGCTCTTGGGGAGCCCCAGCAGCCGCTGAGGTCATTCCCGCAGGAGGGCAGAGAGGAGGGGCAGGCGTGGGGGCAGGGCCAGGGCCACTGACGTGACCAGGCCTGTGCCACATTCCCAGGAGGAACTCTGAGTATCCAGCAGCCCGAAGCTGCCGAGTGGGAAGTCCCCACGCTGGGCACTTGGAGGGGTTCCTGACCCTTGGGGTTAGATGGTACTTCAGAGGTTACCTGTGCAACACATCGATGTCCGGAGAAGTGGGCATTCAGCCAGCCCCCCTGCCCCCCGCCCATGCTCCCTGCGGACCCCCTGCCAGAAGGAAGCAGCCCCGTCTTACAGGGAGACCTTGGGCCATAGGCCGACCGCCTAGGAGGAGCTGCAAGGCCCTCACCCCTCACTGTACCACGAAGGGCTCTCTCCACTCAGACCCTCCTAGGGCTGAGGTTAGGCCAAAGCCCCTTCCTGTGTCTCACAAAACCTCCCTGTGGTCCTGTGGCCTCTCCGACCGCACCTGCTTCCTGGCCCTCTGTGCGCCTGGCCAGGCTGCCCCCCTGGGCCCTCTGTGCGCCTGGCCAGGCTGCCCCCCTGGGCCCTCTGTGCGCCCGGCCAGGCTGCCCTCCTGAGCCCTCTGTGCTCCGGCCAGGCTGCCCCCCTGGGCCCTCTGTGCCCCGGCCAGGCTGCCCCCCTGGGCCCTCTGTGTGCCCGGCCAGGCTGCCCCCCTGGGCCCTCTGTGCGCCCGGCCAGGCTGCCCCCCTGGGCCCTCTGTGTGCCCGGCCAGGCTGCTCCCCTGGGCCCTCTGTGCGCCCGGCCAGGCTGCCCCCCTGGGCCCTCTGTGCGCCCGGCCAGGCTGCTCCCCTGGGCCCTCTGTGCCCCGGCCAGGCTGCCCCCCTGGGCCCTCTGTGCGCCCGGACAGGCTGCCCCCCTGGGCCCTCTGTGCGCCCGGCCAGGCTGCCCCCCTGGGCAACTCTGTGCGCCCGGACAGGCTGCCCCCCTGGGCCCTC
>NW_005872300.1:0-75624 GCF_000147115.1 Myotis lucifugus | reverse complement strand
CATTTTTATGTCAACGTTTAGCAGAGGACTCAGGGTCTAGTCAATTGCTTCATGGGTGTCTACCATCAGGGAGCAGGTTCCCACTTTGCTGATGCAGATTATAGCAGGTTCCATTGTGGCCCTAGGCTAACTGCAGTTTGGCTTCTGAATTACAGCTATTTGCTGATCATTTCACTTCCAAGTCATGTCACATTCTGGATTATGGTAGAATCAGCTACCATAGAGAATCAGCAACTTCCTTGGTAGGCAGATGCAATATGGTGGCCTTGGAGGCTATCACTGAAACTTGCCATATATTTTGTCTTTTCAGCCCTCTGAGTGATTCTATAAGTTATGTACTACCCTTGTAAAAAATAATAAGTCCCTATTGCATAAATTAGCTAGAAAGGATTCTGTAAACGAACTGTGAGAGATATAGTGACTATTTCTGGATCTGAACCTGAAGGAGTGAGACAATGGAAGAAATACAAGAAGAAAGGAAAAGTCAGGAAGATAAGAAAAGGGTAGAGACTGAAAGAGAAGGACAAGACATCCTTGCCTTAGAGGAGTTGAAATAGGCAGCATGACAAGAGGGAAGCAGAGCCAAGACATGATAGAAGACCTGCAGCACATCCACAAAGTAACAGGCAAGTCTACGTAAATAAGCATCCTGGGAGCTGAGCACAGAAGCACTGAGTATGCACCACCAAGGAGGGCTCTGGAGGCAGGGAGCATCCTGCCAGGAGGTGAGAGCTCCCAACAGGTCTCTGAAAACAGAAGACTCACTGGAAAGCATCCCCATAACTGGTTAGAAATGAATTCAAATGGTCTGTGTACATGTTTTGAACATTGTCACAAAGAGGAAACATGGGATTAAGCCATTCAATACAGAGCCTGCCTTGCTTCTGGGCCAGGTCCCCAGGGGCCGGTGCCAGCCTAATGTAGCAGAAACACACGGAAGCACACACTAGGAACCAACAAAACACACGGCATCCCAGAGGCTGCTGTTAGACAACAGAAGGACCAAAATGCCTTCCCAACAGAATGTGAATGGTCTAAGGAAAAAATCCATAGAGTGAGCTACTGGAAATGGTTCTTTTAGTGGAACATCCGAATGATTTGCAGTTATTCTGGTGAGGCAATATCTTGGGCTCCTAAAACACTTACCAATGTCAGACCAAGGGTTAGACAGGGAAGAGTATGATGGAATAGACTCGCAGTGGTTCTCAACCTGTGGGTTGCGAACAATGAAAATACATCCTGCATATCAGATATTTACATTACAATTCATAACAGTAGCAAAATTACAGTTATGAAGTAGCAATGAAAATAATTTTATGGTTGGGGGTCACCACAATGTGAGGAACTGTATTAAAGGGTCGCGGCATTAGGAAGGTTGAGAACCACTGGAGAGGGAAGGAAGAGATGGACATGGCTATGAATCTGTAGATGTGTTCTGAAAGTGTTTACAAATTTCCATTTTATTCATTTGTTCATCCGTTTGTCCTTTTCCTGTATTTTTACCCAGATCCACTTAGCAATGCATTTCAGTGTTATGTATGACATATTAGAGCTTTTTATACTTTACATTTAAAAGTCTGTTTTGGTGATCATTATCTTGATAATGTATACAATTTGTGTCTCCTATTCTGCATGCTTGTCCATTCTCCCTCTTTACTGATTTGTAAATAATTTTCAATAAAAGGAAACAAAATCTAAAAATATTGAAGTGCCTAACACTCAGGCATCATTCTCATAAGGAAAATTATTTAAGTTATCCATTCAAACAAGCTCACTGCGGCAACCATACCACCTCCATAGATTGTATTGTAAAGAGAAAACACACACCCCTCTAGTTAATGTTCTCACTTTCAATGACTCATAGGCAAAATCTACCAGATACAATTTGATGTTAGGCTTTCAGGTTCTGAACCCACTGGTCAGGTTGATTTCCCTTGCCCTTTCTAAAGCTTTAGTCTCTGACATCTAGGGGGCCACAGGGACTTCTAAGTAGGGGATCACTACAATGCTCTAAAAAGTAGGGGCACCCAGCTGGCTCAGTGGTTGAGCTTCAACCTATGAACCAGGAGGTCATGGTTCAATTCCTGGTCAGGATACATGCCTGGTTTGCAGGCCCAGTACCCAGTGTGAGGGGTGTAGGAGACAACAATCAATGATTTTCTCTCATCGTTGATGTTCCTATCTCTCTCTCCCTTTCCCTTCCTCTCTGAAACCAATGAAAATATATTTTTTTAAAGTAGGAGCAAAGGAGAACTCAACTTATACAGCTTTCAGATGCATGTTAGCATAACACCTAACAGTTCTAATTATATTTTCAATTTGAGAGTTATGAGAATCAGCCTAAACATAAGCTTTATGTGAACCCCACCACACAGTACTGGTTACCTTTCTTATCATAGAAGTGACAAAGTGTTAATAATATAGGTCTCTGCATTTTCTATTTGTACTAGAGGCCCGGTGCACGAAATTCGTGCACTGGGGATGGGTGGGGGGTCCCTTAGCCCAGCAGTCCGGGACCCCTCCCTTGTTACTGCCCACCTGCTTGCTGCTTCCTACCGCTTGGCTTGCTGCTCCTTAGTTCTGCCACGAAGGCCTTGGGTCTGCTGGGTGCCGGGCCTGCGGGTTTGTGTCTCTGATACCCCCAGCAGCCCCAGCACCAAGGTGGCGGGCCTTGGGGCTGCTGGGTACAGGCCCCCCATTGCATGTTTGTGTCTTCTATCAGGCCCCCAGCAGCCCCAGCACCACCTAAATAACTTAAGGGAAACTTTATTTAGTCTTCTTTTAAAAGCAATCTAGTTTAAAAATGAGTTGCAGTTAAGACAGAACAAAGAACATGGTACCTAAGAGTGAGATAGACTGACAGGGGAGAGGCTGGGCACTGGTCAGGGGCTTACATGCCAACTGTTCTCCACCTGGGAAATGATGTAAAATTGGTTTCTTTAGTTTTCTGCTTAATGGTCTTCTCCAGCACTGAGGTCAGAGGAGCCGCCTTCCAGCCCGTAAGGCTGCTTCTCAGAGTCGAAATTTTCCCATAGGCCTCTGCCTAGGACAGGACCTTCTGCACCCCCAGGGTGCATAAACACACAGGGCTTCCATCAGGCTCCGCTGATCCCGGGGGCCGGGAGGTCTGCACCCCCAGGGTGCATAAACACACAGGGCTTCCATCAGGCTCCGCTGATCCCGGCCTGGCTGGCCGCCATCTTGGCTGACAGTTAATTTGCATATACTCACTGATTAGCCAATGAAAAGGGTAGCGGCCGTACGCCAATTACCATGTTTCTCTTTATTAGTGTAGATGGTTTGCCTACTATCAACATGTTCAAGAAGTGGCTCTTATCTTTCAAAACAACCAGTGATGACAAAGGGAGTACATTGTGAGTTGGCTGGTCCATGTCTCAATGGAGAGTTCACATCTCAAGAGAGTCTGTGATACTCTCCCCCTTGAACTATAGAGCCTGACACAGCTAGACTTTGGGAGTTTAAACATCTCTGCAAATCTTCTTCTTGCAAAGATAGTGATGATGACAGTATTGTTATGGGTTGAATTGTGTTTCCCCAAAATTTACATGTTAAAGTCCTAACCCCTAGAACCTCAGAATGTAACCTTGTTTGGAGATAGAGTTGTTCTTGACATAATTAGTTAAGATGAGGTTATGCTAAAAAGGGTGGGCTCCTCATCCAATATGACTGATATCCTTATAAAAAGGGCAAATTTGAACAGACATGCACACACACACACAGAGAGGATGCCATGTGAAGAAGAAGGAGGCAGAGATCTATAAGACAAGACCACTAAAAATTATCAGCAAAAGCTAACACAGAGAAACGGAAAAACCTCTCCCTCACAGCCTCAGAAGGAACCAGTCCTTCTGGCATCTCCATCTTGGACTTCCAGCCTCCAGAACTGTGCAACACTCCATTTCTGTTTTTGTTAGGATAACCTTTGTTAGGAAACTAGTTCAGGTAAAGCTGCTAATTATAGCCCTAGTTGGTTTGGCTCAATGGATAGAGCATCAGTCTGAGGACTGAAGAGTCCCAGGTTTGATTCCAGTCAAGGACACATGCCCGGGTTGCAGGCTCGATCCCCAGTACGGGGTGCGAAGGAGGCAGCCAATCAATCATTCTATCTCATCATTGATGTTTCTATCTCTCCCTCCCTCTCCCTTACTCTCTGAAATCAACAAAAATATATACATTTTTTAAAAATATGCTAATTATAACCATAAGTATCTAATAACAATAGCCTGCAATGTAGAGCCCTCTTAAGATTTTTTCTCCAAGAAAAAGGTAGGGCCAAAATTTTTGAACTAATAATGACAATAATAACATCTTTGCTTCCAAAAAGTTTTTCCATCTGTTATCTTATCAGACTTTCATCCCCAATTGTGTAAGTTACTAACAATGGTGAATATTATCCCTGTTTGCAGATAGGAAAACTGGGACTCCAAGAAGTGTAAAGAAATCATCTCATCCAGAGTTAGGTCAGGACCTTGAAGAAACTGTGGTTGAAGAAAATGTTTTCCATTTTCTTCAGTTTACATATAAAAATACAGTTACAAACATAAATAGGTAGCCCTTAGATTTCACTACATTTCCTAGGGTTCTGAACCCCTGCATCATGACCTATGTAAGTACATCTAGGAATACGTTCTAGGAAGGGAGAATGAAGTGAGCAACCTGAGAGACCACTGAGGAATCCAGGACTCCCCACACTGGTTCTAGTGCCTGTGAATAAACAGGGAGAGGGTGACATCACCTGCTGGCTTTGGTCTCCCCAGGAGCACTCCTGGGCTCTGCAGCAATGCCTCTCACACAGGGTTCATCCTGACTGCGGAGGACAGCAGGCCAGAGCTAAAGGTTGACGAGGGAGTGATGGCACCACCACCACCTACATTATCAGAAAACACTCCAGCCATTCCAGTCTTCCTTGGAAAACCCTCATTGTTCTGTCACCCAGATGTTTATCTAATCTTTCAAAAACAGTTTGTATTTTGCTTGCATGTCCTCTTTGGGAATAATAAGTAGAGTAAATTTTTCCCCACTATTTTAAGTGGAATGACCACTGACTCATCCTAAACTTGCCTCTTTTGGACTCACCATCTCAAAGCAATTCCTCTGACTCTCAGATCCCAGATGTGGTGGGAGTCCCCCTTCTCTGTCACACTACCAATCAGTCCTGCAGTCACGTGGATTCTCTTTTCGGTGAGCTTATTAACTCACCTAACAGGTATAGAGCACTTTCCCTATGCAAGTCCCTGGTCAGGCACAGGTGGCACAAAACTAAATAAAACACTGTTCCCATTGCCTCCTCAAATAGTGCACTATCTAGGGCAAAATGATAATAGAAAGGAAGGGTGAGTGGGACGGAGTCCAGCCCCTCAGGATGTGACTTGGGCTATCGGAGAGCAAGCAGGACTCCCTGGTTTCAAAAGAAGGCCCTGTGTTGATCAGAGTTCTTTGCAAATAGCAGAGGTGATTTCTGGCTCCTTCAGCATAAGGCCAGAGGGGTTAGATTATTTAAGTGGCTTTTAGAAACCTCAGGAGATCAAAACAGCATCAGAAAACTAGAAGCAAAGTCCACTCCTAAGACCTGAGGAGCAGGAATTATCAGAATAACCAGCTCTAATCATCCCTCGTCTTTTCATCATCCTACTTTAAGACACGGATACCAAACAGAGAGAGTCTTGTTTACTGAACCTCTGTTTGGAGCCCCCCTCTTTCTTAGGGAGACCAGATCACCTTACAGACACCTCATCCAGACTGCTTTTCCCCTGAACACCTACACAGTGGTCGGCAAACTGCGGCTCGGCAAACCGCGGCTCGCGAGCCACATGCGGCTCTTTGGCCCCTTGAGTGTGGCTCTTCCACAAAATACCGGCTCTTCCACAAAATACCGACTTCTGCGCATGGGCCACGAAATTTCAATTACACTGTACATGCGCGCCCGCACGTGGTATTTTGTGGAAGAGCCATACTCAAGGGGCCAAAGAGCCACATGTGGCTCACGAGCCGCGGTTTGCCGACCACGGATAGGGTCTCTGGGACATAAGTAGTTTCCAAGTGTCTTAGAACAAGTCAGGAGAACCTGATTCTTTCTGTCCTACAGAGCCACGTCCAGTCTCAGCACTGGACACACAATGATGGAATAAAGAATGGAGGGGAGTCAAATTGGAACAGTTATTAAGTCCAAGGAGTAATTTATTTTCTTCCTTACAATGTGTTTCAGATTTCAACATCTGCTTGTTTAAATTTCAACTGGGGAAAATTTATTTTTTTCTGGTTAAAAAAAGATTTCCTGATTCCTTATAATAGTAACTGATGTTTCCCTGTGCATTCTAACTTTCTTCCTGACTAATTTTACATCTCTTTAATTTCCTAATAGCCTGGTGGCCTATGTTTTATCTTCTTCATTGGAAACTAGATATCACAGAGGCTGGTGACTTGCCCAAGGATGTGAGATGCTGGCACAGGTTGGAAGGAATGAGACACTGGGGCTCTTGACTCCAAGTGTTTGGTTGGAGCCTTTTCTTCTCAAAAGCAGACTCTCATCAGAGCGCACCCCATGCTAACAGGTAGTGCAATCAGCGAGGAGGCTCTCCACACCCACCTGCTCAATCATCCAGAGATCACTGTACACGGAGAAGCCTGGGCAGCACTGATTACCCTGGTCAGTAGGCAGCACGTGCCTGGAGAGCTTTGCAGAGTGATAATCAGGTGCAACCTCTTTCCTTCCTCTTAGAACTTTACCATTTGATCAGGGTAACATGTTCAAGGGTGAGCGTTGACCTCTTAGAGGACTGTAGCTTTGTGTTCATGATACTCATCTTTTAGAAGTATCTGTGACCTAGAGATATGGCAAGTCATGAAATTGCATTAGAAGATACCAGGGAGAGAAAGAAAAAAAGGAAGGCAATCATTTCAATTTATAAACAAGGGAAACTTGGCCTTAGAAAAACGAAGTCATTTGCCATAAGCCACAGAGCTGACCGGAGGCAGCTTTGTAGTAGAATGCAAGCCTCTTAACTGCCCATCTAATGGTATTTCCTCACATTGTACAGCATAAGGCTGCAAAGGATATATCACAGTAACTGAGTAACTGCACTCATTTCTCACTAATCAAGTCAGCAGGTAAACTTAGGATATATCACAGTAACTGAGTAACTGCACTCATTTCTCACTAATCAAGTCAGCAGGTAAACTTAGGTTTCACAGATTAGAAACAGCCCTCCAGGCACCACCCCAAAGCTGCTCTGAGCACCCAGTGTCCTGAGCTCCTGAGTTCTCAGTCAAATCCATTTCAATGAGTCACGTGTCAATGCTGACCCTCCTGGGTATGTTATCGTATTTGTAGGAGCCATGCCAAACAAACAGAGAGAAGGGCTCAGTGCAAACCATAAACCAGAAAGCCTGTTTCTGACTCTCGTTTGGGGCCTTTGAGAGTAGTTGCCTCTCCTGGCTGATTAACACGTTAAGCACCCAGTCAGTCACCGGTGACTGACACTATACTTTCCGTCCCAAGGACAAACCAGGCTGGCGCTTAATGTGTTAATATATATAAATCTGTCCCTTCCACACCTGTGCTTGCCTTAGAAAAAGATAAAGTAGGTAATTCCCTATCAGGACATGGCTCAAGGAATAGGTATTCTTGCCCCCAAAACATCTCCACTAGTGTCAAATCAACGTGTGTGCAATTTCAAATAAGATATACGGTGCCTTTGATTCATAAAAGGCCTTTGTCTTTAAGAACTACCTGATAAACTGTAAATTCTCTGAAAAGGGAAATGAGACACAGCCTGGAGCGCAAAGGTTACTGGGAAAAGGATAGATAGTAGTGGAAGGAGACATAGGGAACTACCAGAAACCACATTCACATGCTTCATCTGTCATTAACTTTTGTTAAGCACTTAATATATCCCAGGCACCCAGCTAGGTACAGGGAAAACAGAAACAAAGAAGCCATGGCCTCTGTTCTTAAGTCCAAGGAAAGAAGTGTGAAGAGTCATAACACTGCAATAAAGTGTTATAATGGTTCTATGCTCACCATGCTACTCTGAGGAAACAGATGAAGGCCACCATCGAGGCCCAAAGGACTGTTTGCACTGCCAAGGTAGGGATGTTCAGACTGAGTTTTTATAGATGAGGAGCTCACCATGAAACAAGACAAAGAGGGAATTTGAGGCTGAAGGAATAACATGTATGACGGCACAGGGGTAAAACAGATACTTTATCTTCAAGAATGGCAAGCAATTCTGAATAAGTATAATAGTGACCATCACAGACATCTATTGTTAAGGTGTCAAAACATCTGAGTTTGCTCTGGAATGAGGGAAGTTCCGGAGCATAAGACTTCAGTGCTAACATCAGGAAAGACCCAGGTAAACCAGATTGAGCTGGTCATTGTAGAGACGGTCACGAGAAGGATGCTTACATTTGGAGGAAAGTAGTAAAGCAAATTGCACAGAAGAAGCACTGACTGAGGAGCTAGAAGCCCTGAGATCATACTAGAAACCTTTCTGGAATCAGTTTTCTAATCTGTACTGTGGCACAGGAGCTATGATATTGCTCAAATCAAAACTCCATCATTCCAAATGGAGATTTCAAAGGAGCCAAGGTAGGAAGAATCACCTACCTAAACGACAGAGTATTCCACAGAACAATAATCCTGTGCATGCAAATCTGCATAGGTCCTCTGAAGCTTCTCCCAGGAGCAAAAAGAACCCCCATAGGAGATAGAAATCTGAGTGACCACCCACCGAAACATGGCAACCCATGTTGGCCATGACTGTGATTTCATTAGTGCCCCATTCAAAATGAGCCTCCTCCAGGGACTGGTTTGTGGCTAGGCATCAAAATGATTTTAAAAACCATCAGTCCCTGTTGGTCATGACCATTTAGATGTATATTAACTTGTAATAACCTGGAGTTGTGAATCTCAGTCGCACTGTGGCTTGGCACAGGCTTCCTCATTTACTTATTCATTCATCCACTGAACCAACAGATTGTACTAATACAATTGTTAATTAGTAAAGAGGGAAGGAATGACTGGGGTACCTGAGATATCATTCACTTAGGTGGTTGGGTGACTTAGGTGATCACCGCACAGAATTTCAGCCATCCCTTGTTTTATTGCACTTCACTTTTCCAGGCTTTGAAGAGATTGTGCTCTCTACAATCGGTAATGTGGCAATGCTGCATCAGCAAGTCTATCAGCACCATTCTCCAACAGCATGTGGTCACTACATCTCTGTGTCACATTTTGGCAATTCTTGCAATATTTCAAACCTTTTCAATATGATTATATTTGTTGCAATGATCTGTGGTCAGTGTATTGGAATTGTTCTATGGTGCCACGAATCATGTCAATATAAAATGGCAAAATTAATTGCTAACTGTGGTGCGTTCTCACTGCTTCACCAACTGGTTGTTCTCCTGTCCTTTTCCATTTCTTTCTGTCTCCTTGGGCCTCCTTATTTCTTGAGACACAACCATACTGAAATTAAGCCAATTAATAACTACGAAGGCCTCTATGTGTTCACATGAAAGGAAGAGTTGCCTGTCTACTTCTAGTGAAGATGCTGTGAAGATTGTGAAAATGACACAAGATTTAGAATATCACATAAACTTAGTTGCAAAAGCAGCAGTAGAGTTTGAGAGGATGGACTCTAGTTTTCAAAGAAGTTCTGTGGATGAAATGCTGTCAAACAGCATGACATGCTACAGAGAAATCGTCCCTGAAAGGAAGAGTCAATTGATGGCAAACTTCATTGTTGTCTTATTTTAAGAAGTAGCCATAGGCACCCTAGCCTTCAGCAACTACCATCCTGATCAGTCAGTAGTCATCAACACAGAGGTAAGACCCTCCACCAGCAAAAACCCTGATTCACTGAAGGCTCAGATGATCGTTAACATTTTTTGGCTATATCTTTAATTACGTTTTATTAGACAGAATGCTATTGCACATTCAATGCACTACAGTATAGTGTACACATGACTTTCCTATAAACTGGGAAACCAAAAAAATTGTGTGACTTGCTTTATTTGATATCCATTTCATTGTGGGGGCCTAGAACTGATCTCACAGTATCTTCGAGGTATGCCTGTACTAAACTAGATCAAAAGCTAGAATTACTTTTGTAATTTTTCCAGAGCAATGATGAACAAGTTCCGGTCTCCCAATTGAGTTGTATCAAATCTCTATCCATATTAACACCAATATTTTAAGAATGGCTTATGTCTACATTGCACATTGACTATACACAAAACACAAAGAGAGACCAGATTCAGTCAGAGAAAAAGAAAATCCTTCAATGTTTGGGTGAGTTAGAAGACGGATGGAGTAAAATCATATAAGCTCAATAATCAATGGACTGGCAGACTGAATTTAATGCTTCAGGGCCTTTTCCAAACAATCTTCTTCTATGTGAATATTATGAATCCAAACATAATGTAAGCTTCTAAACTGCACTTTCTATTTTCTGGATTTTTAAGTTTCTCATATTTGTCCACAGTTGGAAGATCAGCCCTATAATCCTCGCACAAGTTTTAAAACGTAATCAGTTCCATTTCCAACCCCAGCGCTTGTTCTCGGCTTCACAGCTTGTAGCCTCTGCCAGGAAACGAAGCAAACGTTCCCTCTTTCAAAGCAGGTGCAGCAGCCTGACAATAATCCAATAAAAAACCTATTAGCTGGGTCTCCATGACACTCCCGGTATCCATGGGACCCACAATATCTTTAATGTAGATAATAAATCCAGACCATTTCCTCCCGCAATTGCTCCCAATATGGCTCCACTCCTAGGACTGTTCCACTAACCTTTTGTTGCTACATTTTCTCATGAATGCTGAATCACTCTCTAATCTTTGCCATGAAACATGTGCGGTCCCACTCAGTGAAACGGATCAATCTGCGTGTGTTAGCCAATTGCAATGGCCTACTGGGCCATGTCTGTAGATTACAAACAGCAGGCCTAATACTGGCCAAGTTGTAAATTATCAACTATGGCTTGGTGGTTAAGTGATGATGGATAAAGCAAGAAAATGAGAGGAGGTTTGTGACCATTGGAGTCACTGCATATATCTCTGACTAACCCTGAACATGTAAGTTCCATACTAGCAGGTATGTTAAATAAAAATTCAAGGAAAATATGTTTTATCTATCCCACATATTGCTTTTCCCTCAATTTTACTATTACCATACCTCATTTCAATTCAGAAATCTTCTTTTGCAGGCTATACTAAAAGACCAAACTTTACCTCCATCTGGAATTCAAGTTTCATTATCAAATAGGCACCTCTCTACAGCAACTCCAGCTCTTATTATCTCCATATTAACAGTGACTAAAGAGGCAAAATGTCTCGCTGTTAATACCCATGATGCTCACTGTCTCATCCCACCATTCGCTGGACTATAATCTCCATAGAGGCAGAAACAACGTTCGTCTTGCTTTGATAACTCTCATATTCCTAGCACTTAGGACAGTACCTGGTGTTTAGGAAATATTAATTGAAACAATAAAATGATATGCTTGTGTGGTCTTGCTTTAAAATGATATTCTTTTTCTCTAATGCATTTATTTACCTAATCCTTAAGACCCTGCTTAAACCCTGATCCCTCCTGGAATATTTTTCTAGGGTATTCTTGACTATTTTGACCTCTTTTCATCAAAGTCCAGTTATGCTACCCATGTCTCTATTTAACTTTTGACTTTGAAAATGTTAGATATTCAAGAATTGTTAGATGGATCAACAACATTTTTATGAAAAATTCTGAAGCTAAATAGAAAAATATCACTTGTCCAAATTTATAATAGTATATCTCAACCAAGTTGGGGTTTTTGCACAACCCCAACTATAGGTATAACTTGGTCCCATGTGCACCAGAAGCCTGTTACTCCTTAAACTTTAAGAGAACTGCTTTCCATGCTGCCTCTTTCCTGTTCTGCTTCCCAGAATGTGATGATCTGTCCCATCCCTTCACCCCCAGAATCCCACGCCCCCTCCCCAGCCAAACGCATTCCCAAAAGAGGCCTTCACATCTGAGGGTTCAATCAGGGTCTCACCTCCCATGGGAAGGATTCTGTATTTCATTCATCAGCATCAGGCATTCTTCTAAACCAGTGGTTCTCAACCTTCTGGCCCTTTAAATACAGTTCCTCATGTTGTGACCCAACCATAAAATTATTTTCGTTGCTACTTCATAACTGTAATGTTGCTACTGTTATGAATCATAATGTAAATATCTGATATGCAGGATGGTCTTAGGCAACCCCTGTGAAAGGGTCATTCAACCGCCAAAGGGGTCGCGACCCACAGGTTGAGAACCACTGCCTTAAAGGCTTATGAAGTGTTGATCCTTCCACACTCACAGGGCAGATTCTATCTTATATTTTATCAATATTGTTAAATGGCATATTTGTTCTCTGATGTAAAACTTTTAGCTTTAGACTATAGAACAGTGTGAAATCAACCTTAGATAATAAAAAAAAAAGTTATTGAGTTTCTCTTTGTTTCACGTTTAATGAAAATTTTAAGTCACCACAGATTTCTGATGATTTGTCTTAAATCAACAAAACCATCTGGGTTGTTATTACATGTCTTGCAAGCTACATCAAATCAACAACCACTCAGAAAAAAATAGTTCTCCCGGGAAACAATTTCCATTCACTAATTCTTCTGCAAAATGTGACAAAAGTATTGTGATAAGAATCTGGAAAAACAAAAAGAAGTAGGAAAGAAAAACGGGGGTCATTTTATAAAATGAGAAAGAAACCCTCAAAAAATTCTACTGCCCATATCATCTAACCATTTACTCCCTGGAAGAAAGCGTCATAAGAAACACAGGAGGACTTGTGCCCATACACAGATATTGTCTCATGGAAAAAGTGCTAAATAATAAGACAGGTTGCCAAAATCCTAAACGCAGCTCCATGAAAAACTGGTTGGATGGGTAGTCTTATAATCGTCTGAGCAGTAGTGAGTATTATATTTCTGATAAATACCGAAAAGACTGTAGCTGTGCCTTTTGGCAATTCACCACGATCTATTTTCTCTCCTCCTGTGATGAAGATAAATTACAGTTTTGAAACTCCCAGCAGTTAGTCACTGGATCATTTGACTAAGATCTAAGCCAATGGAATAGGAATGAAAATAATCTGTGTTACCTGCACCCTAAGGTCTAGTTATTAAAAACTGCTTTACATGGTATCCTCTATGCTCTTCTCTCTTTCAAGTGACAGCAACACCAGAACAATCTTAGAAGCCACAGGTTGAAGATGGCAGAGTTGACATTTACCTGAACCCCTGAATGACTGTGTCAAAAAGAGCCACCCTGCCAACCTAAACACGAGCCCTAGACAGCTGTTATTATTATTCATTTCCACTGAAATTTGTGGGCTATTTATTACCGTAACTTATTCTAACCAATAAAAAATAATTTTCATGTCATAAGATTGCTGTGAAGTACAAATTTGCTTTATAAATTATAGAAAAATATAATTCAATTCAAAGGGGAGATAATTTGTCAAAATTACATATAAGTAAATTGTCCTTTAACCCTGACTTTGCATGTTTTTTTAAAAGGTACCAATATATTTCTATATTGATATTACTGTAAAACAATTCCTTATACTAATAAATAGGAATAAAATTTTAATCTAAAAGTTATCATGTAATACAAAAATATTCTCCAATTTTTTTAAGAGTTCAGGAATAAATCAGATCTGAAGCCTAATTATATAAATGATTTCTCCAGTCTTCATTCTGATTGGCTACTGTAATTCCTAGCCAAAAGAAATAACTAGACCTCGAAGATCTAATCAAAAAGTTTGTGCAAGCTTCAAGGAATTGTCATCTTTCCTTATAGCCTCTATTTTGACAAAGGAGAAGGAATTGCTTCTCAGTTCTTCATAATAGAATAATCCATGAAATAAGACTCTGACAATATTTTTTAGCTTATACCCTTACCTGTAAATGGGTGATGCATACCATAGTCAGGTATGCATCATTCCAGAAGGTCAGAATTTACTAGCCAACATAATGATAAATAACACTTTTATGAAATTTATAGTCAAAGAACATCCTCAAATTTTCTATTTTAGTCAATGGTATCACCGTCAGGTTTTCAAATTTTAATTGGAATCCTGATCAATTGTTCCTAGCTTCATGCTATCTCTGAGTTTCATCATTTATCTCTCATTTTCAATATCCAACATATCAGTAAACATTTTTTAAAAATTATCTTTATTGTTGAAATAATTACAGATGTCCCCTTTTTTCCCCATTGACCCCTTCTGGCCCTCACCTGCTCCCCGCCCCAGGCAACTCCATGCCTAGAGTCCTAAACGATATTCCCAGTGCTCTTTGCTCCAATACTTTCCTCTGTAACCCAGCTACCAAAGTAGGTGACCTAATATTGTTGCATCATATAAAAATAATTAGAATAGTTATCGTTCACTGAACACTTACTAAGTGTTTTGGAATCTATGCCAAATACTCGCATGCACTTTTTAATTGTATTTTTTCAACCACTTTATGTAGAAGATATGCTTTTTTTTCTCCACATAAAAGACTAGGTGACTAAGCCTTATAGAGGTTATATAACTTGTATTTACTGGCCATCTTCAATAGTAGCAACAAAATTCAAAATTTAACCCTGGCCTTTTGGACTTCTGAGCCTGAAATTTTGGTCATCTTATTATAATGCCTTTAAAATAATAATAAGTTCCTTGTTTTATGTATAGATCTTTCAGTAGGGGTTCTTGACAGGACTTGCTGAACTATTTGACACATATTTTTCATTTTAATTTGAAAAATTTCAAAGTAATTAATAGTGAGAAAGCAATATTGATGTGTCAACTATTCAATTCAGCAAGTACTTTTTGAGTGTCTATTACCACCCTTCCACACACAAAGGCTAAGTGCTGAATTATTTTTGTTGGTAATGTGGCAAAATAACCGTATGCTTCATGTGGAAGCCGGGAATTCAGACTTGTTAAAGGTGATGTTTTGTAAAAAAGATTCATAGAAGGTAAGATTGGCTAAGTATGCTGAGGATGGATTCTGAATGGCTTCAAAAATATTGATCTTCATCCTAAAAGCAATAATGAAAAGTTTTCTAAATAGGCAAGTCATGTGAGCCAAGTATTAACTTAGAAGTGTTCATCTGGTGAGAGGGCCCGGGATGCACTCATGATGAGACTCTGAAACCAGACCAAGCAGTAAGAGGTTCTTTCAATAATGTGTGTATTAAGGATAGTTAAAAGTAGCAGGTAAGTTTGAATACCTATCATATGCTTATGATATACCAGAGATGGCTAGAAACTTTATATACAAAATTTCATGTTAATTCTTGCAAAAAGCTAATAATTATCTTGATGTGATTGGTAGAGAACTTGAAACTCAGAGAGTTTAAATAGTATCTAAAGTCATGAAAGTAGAGGCAGAAAGGTAAGACTTATTATTATTAATGTTTCAAAGACATGTATGTAAGGATTGCTGTCCGAGTGTGAGGGTACAAGTCTAGCTAAAAATATTTGCAAGTTTTTACTTTGATACTAGAAAATGGGGTGTTGTCATTTACGGGTAAAAGCCAAAGCGAGTACAATGGAGCCTCTTCTCTCTTTATTTACTATACATCCTAGAGTAATTTTCCGATAACTACTATTTTAGTAATATTCCTTCTATTCTTAACAAACCTAATTTTACCATATGGTTCCAAATGATAATTGCCTATAAATATCTCATGCAACCTCCTCAAACAATAATTTGCCACTACCAAGAGTAAAAGAATAATTGTATTTTTATTTTCTAGTTGAATATTCATGGACTGTTTAATTAGCAAATTTAAGTAACAAAATTTGAGTACATATAATTTAGTACAGGGAACAAAAAGAATTATAGGCATTGCACAGAGTTTGTAAGATTATTATTTCTTTTTCTATTGTTTTGCAAAAGTGATTGCAAGTTTACAGACTAAATTGTAGGTCATTATTGCTCTTTATCTTTTTTTAAAACTTTTTTAAATACATTTCAGTTTGTAGCACAAACCTGGGCACCTAGTAAATGCTTAATAAATACTCATGACTGTTTCTTTTGGAGATTACTTCCTTCAGCTTATAAATGTGCTATTCCTTCTTCCTCAAGAAGGGTCAGTTACAACTCTCACTTTGCAAATGGAAAATGTTAAAATAGTCATTGTATGGTTGAAAACAAAAACACACTTCATAGAATCTCAATTGTGTAGTTAAAAAAGGAAGATAAACATCTTAGTATTTTATTCCTATCCACACTGTAGCCCAGCCTTCTGCCTTAACTGCATGGCCAAGGAGGAAAATAAATGATTCTAGTTGTTCCAGGCTTTGTCCAAATGAGGTTAAATTTCCCTTAAGCATGTACAGAGCTTTATATGTGCCTATATGTTTTCTTATCTGTGACCACAGTTTGCCCTTATAATAGCCCCAGGAGATGAGTAGGCAGGGATTACTATCCCCATGGTGCAAAGATAAGTTCCAAGTTCAAGGTCTTGGCCTAAAATCACACACCTGGGTATTGGCAAATCCAGGCTCTGGATAAACTGCCCATCCATCTCCTTTCTCCTGAAGCAGGCAGTCTCTGAGGCTGCACTAACATTTTTCTCAATTAAAGTTATCCACATTAATTGCAGCTGTTTTCCAAGTCCATGGACGGGTAGTACGTAGCTGCTCTTAACCTTAAAGTGGAGTGAGCACAACCACAGAGAACTGACAATGGGAAGCATCTTCCAGGCAATTTATAACTGAGGCCAGGCCTGCATGTGCTGTGACCAATAGAAGAAGGGGCTGGGTGATTACCTATGATGTTAGCCCCTGTAGATAGGCACTCTCCCGAAACCCCTCAACTCACGCTTTCCTTAGAAGCATTTATCTCCTCTTAGTCTGACTAATTATATGGTTAGTCCTGTGAGGGCAGGGACAGGGTCTTCGATGTCCCAGATAACTGGACTGATTGGCTCAAGTGGTGTTAATGAGCACAAGGGTGTCATTTAGGGTCACAGAGAGGGAAAACCATCTCTGCTAAACTGGAAACTGCTCAGGGTACCTGTTTACAAGGGCAGATGGGTGAGTGTGGATGTCCCTTAACAGCTTTCCCTGATCCCTAACGGGCCAAATGCAATCTGGGAGCTGAGCACAGAAGCACTGAGTATGCACCATCAAGGAGGGCTCTGGAGGCAGGGAGCATCCTGCCAGGAGGTGAGAGCTCCCAACAGGTCTCTGAAAGCAGAAGACTCAGTGGAAAGCATCCCATAACTGGTTAGATGAATTCAAATGGTCTGTGTACATGTTTTGAACATTGTCACAAAGAGGAAACATGGGATTAAGCCATTCAATACAGTGCCTGCCTTGCTTCTGGGCCAGGTCCCCAGGGGACTTGGGGGAGTGTTTCTTCCCCCACTCCAATCCCCTCCTTATCCCACTCTCACCTCCAAGGAAGATAAGCATCAGGCACAGGATTGAAGTCAGATGAAATATGACAATGGGAATGATTCTTCTAAATATGTTGGGACTTATCCATCCAAACACATACTGTCCCCAGTAAAGCAGTTTTCTTGGAAAGTTGTGCACATTACTGCCTTCGATGATTGCTTCTCTCCCAGATCGGTTCATTCTCTATGGGGAGAGAGCTGATGATCACTTTATTTGGAGTTTGCCCACTCCTATACTTGCCACTAACCAGTAGGCCAGACACACTTTGTTTTTTCTAGCGTAAAGCATTTTAGTTAGGAATAAAGGTATGAAAAATTAAATATTCGTGAGTGGCCCAAAGTTGTACATAACCAAGTCACTGAATGTATTTACGTTCTTCACTCCCTGTGCAGAATAGGTCTCCCCGCTATAGAGCCTCCATCATACTGGGAATTCCAGGAGAGCAAGTCTTAACCTTGCAGAAGTGAGCTAGCCTGACTCTCCCACCTGCCCAAATAGTGAGCTCTGGTTAAGCACTAAACAGGCATTATTTTTCTTTCTTTGCCTCAAGATCTAGCATAGCATCTTAATTAATAAATCCAAAAATTAATTAATTAACTATTAAAAAACTGTTCCCATTTGCAATGCTAAAGGATTTGAGAGAAGGTGCTGAACAATGTGGATCTGAGAAGCCAGACAATGCCTCATGGTCCACAAGGGGACCTGCCACAACAGGTGAGTAAAAGATATGAGAAGGAGGGGGAGGGCATCGCAGAGGACCATACAACCAAAGATGTTAATACATCTATTAGGCATCAACAAAGAGGTTGAGGCCTATTTCACCATCACTATCCTAATAAATCCTAGGTAATGTCTATGAATATCATTAAACCAAGAAATTGTCTCTATTTGGAAAAAGAGTTTCAAAAAAAGCATTACATCTTTGAAAGGTCTGCTGAAAATGATACTAAGTTATGTGGCTTTGGAAAACCAGTTTTAGTTTGTAGGCCTTGACTTCCTTGCCTTTAAAATACAAATAAAGGTTGTTGTCCTGTCTCTCTTGGGATGACGATGAAAGTCAGGTGAGATGATACATGTGAAAAGCACTGGGGTAGATGTTAAGTCATTGATATCTAACTGGGCTGCTACATTGGGAGGGAATTCAGCTATCTGAAGATGAGTGTGACATCCATGTGAGTCATTTATTTTGAACCCTCTTTCACCCAGGGCCAAAGCTTCTATATATGAAATCACCAGGCAGGTATAATTAGACTTGACAAAAGATGGTTCTCTTCTCCTTTCTTTCTCTTTCGCCTTCCAGGATTTTGGATGTAAGGAATGGTGGAATGGTCAGAAGACTCAACTTGAAAATACTGTATCTACTTGGAGCTACTCTGTATCTCTTTTATGTTGAAAGACACATTTTGCTCTTCACTGTTTCTCAACGTTTAGACAGAAAGAGGGGTTGTTGAACACAATTTGATGAATAAATGAAGTTGCAAACCAACAAAGACTTGGAATTCATTAATAATTTAGCAATTTATACCAAGAACTTATACAGGTCCTTTAGGAAATAGCTCCTCTTTCTTGTGATTTAGATCCACTAGTTAATTAGTTTCTCTGTCTGGCTGATTGTCAGTCGAGACGCCTACATTGCATATAACCAGCATGTTCATAAACAGAGCAAAGTTATTCATTGAATCTGCTTCAGTTCGTGGGCAACATGGGAGAACCAGCCCGTGTGTACATAGTTCCTTTGGGTTGTTTGTTTGCTAGATTACCACCTCAGAGAAAGCCAGGTTGTATCTATCTACACAACATCCACAAGACTGGACTGTTTAGGATGTCTAGCCAAACAACTCACTGATTCAGTGGCATGTATCCATTGCTTGATGAATTTCTGGTTGTCTAATGGAACTGAATGGTTAATGAACTTTGGTTGGTGGACCCATAATGCTAAGGAGACAGATTCTTTATTATTTTTTCATAAAAAATATATTTCTTGAAAAGAGCAATGATTAGTTTTAATAACCTTTATTCAGCCAAGGGTAATATAAAAAATATTGGTTTGGGAGCTAAGAGATCTGTACTCTAATCTAGTCCTACCTCTCTCATTACTTATTTGACCTTAGAAAATCTTTTTTAACCCCATATTCCTCCTCCTCTCTCCATCACCACATTCCTTCTCACCTATCACTTCCAGCCTCAATTTTATCATTTATAAATGAAACATTTGAACCAGATATCAAATTTAGATTTAATGAACTTCTGATGCTATACCCATACTAGCCTCCTTACTATAGAACTAGTGGCCTGGTGCACAGATTTGTGAACAATGAAAGGAAATTAATTAGAAGAAATATTTTAATATTGCTATTCGCCCTTTCTCTATAATAGAAGTGTCAACCAAATTCACAATCAATAATGACAGATCAAAACACACACATGAGATTGATGCCAGTGAGAGCTTTATATGTATCATGCATGTGCGAGTCAACATTTATTTTTAAATTGCCAGTGCGCGTCATATGTACCAGCCGGTAGGTCAGTGATGGATGGTTGGTCACTTAGCCATATATATATATATATATATATATATATATATATATATATGTAGATTATTGCTTATATAGGCTTCAAGTATCTAAGAATTTGTTTCTCATCTCTATTTTAGATGGACTCATAATCTATTATGAGACAGATTCTATCTTAGAGACATGAAGAGTGCAGACCAGGCTTCCCAATGGAGTTGACACCTAAGCTACATATTGGACTATGGGTAAGTGTTAGATTGGTGAAAAAACTAGAGAGTAAAGGGGTGGGGGCTTCCACACCAGAGCATGAGCAAAAGCATAGATTCGGCTCAATTTACCTTGAGTGTGGACTGGAAGAGGTGGCGAGAGTTAGCCCTGGATAAGTAGGCAGTGCTTATGGTGTGATGGCTCATACTTGTTCAATGAATGGTAAGTTCTGCTGTTCTCACGACTTGTTTTGAGTCATGGCAAAGACCCTCACAATGGAGCCTACTTCCATAAGCCTAGAAATCCCAGATGACTCAGGGACACGAAGCTGTTGCCATGCGCATGTGGCTGGAAGGGAAACGGGGTTGGTGTTAGCGCAGGAATGCCGGTTAGGCAGCTGTCACAGCAATCTAGGTGAGAAATGAGGAGGACCTACACCGAAAGGCAGTGAGGTGGGTATGCAAAAGAAATTATTTTACTTGGCAAGGCCATTACCTGAGCAATCACGGGCAAGAGCTTTGAAGGGCAGCTCAGTTCTCTCGTGCTAATTTAGGACTGCGGTAAGTAGGGGTATATTTTACTTTATTTATTTTTTAAACCAGCAGTTACAAAAACATGTCAAAGCTGCACACCAATTAATGAGCCCCTGCAGGCCGGGCTGAGGTTTTATTAGAGGCGGTAGGAGATCTGTTGGCATGGCAGCCAACGGGAGGCTTCTAAGCTCACAGTGGATCCCTCAGTGGTCTAAGTCCATGGCAGAACTGTTTTCCTTACTCCAAAATCAGCTAGCTCACAGTTGTGTTGTCTGAGAACTCTTAGGGCTGAGGTTGTTACCCTGGCTTTTACCAGCCATCCATACATATTCTCAGGGGAAAACGTATGATGTACACAACACAGTATAAGGGAAAGAGCAGATCTGAAGGGAGGCAACTTTTGAGACCCTGCCTGCTCACTCACCAGCCCTGTGCCATGCCCATAAGACAAGAGCTAACCTGGTTCTCAAATGCTGTCAGAGTTATTACTGGTGTGTCCCCTAAGCCTACTCTCTCCATCCACTGAAAACTTTCTCTCCACCCCGCCTCCCCCCCCTCCCCCCCGGCCTCCCAATCCTTCCATGCATATCCACTATTGATGGGAACTTTTGACTAAATTCAGATACCTCCCCAAGCCCTTTCAAAATCTTGCAAAGGTTAGGATTCCCACTTCAAAACCTCCCAAAATAATATGGTGTGTGAATTTCATTGACCTTTCCCTTCTAGCTGCCTGGGTTTACAGCTTGTGTATTCTCTTCCTGTCTATGGCTAATCTAATAAACTAATCTAGATGAAGACTTTGCTGAATGAAGCTTTGGAAAGCTATCCTTCGCCAAGAGCATGTGCATTTTTCTTAGTAGCCCTCTCACCTTTAAATCAAAGAATGACAGGAAGAGAGATCGGGACACCATTGTAAACGGGAGGGAGGTATTTCAGAGGAAGACCCCATGAACTGTGACTTGTGCTTCTGAAGCACAAGAAGGGAATGACTACTTTTTTAATGGTATTTGATTCCTATGCAAAATCTAAACAAAACAAAACAAAAACCAACATCTTGTATAAAAAGCTCTTTCTTTTTTTTGCAAAGGCGAAAAAGTTTTACTTTTAATATTGATACCAGTCAACCCATTATAATGAAAACTCAGCTAAGACTTCAACACTCTGGATGAAGGGCCACTAATCTCAGACCCAAAGCCCCACAATTTAAGTCTGACTCAGGATTCTTTGCTACAGGTTTGGGTACATATTAGCTCTCCAGGTAAGAATAAAGATTCCTAAGAGCCAACCACCTTATCCATGCAGCGAGTTCAGGGGGTGACGTGGGGGGTGCCAATGGGCCACTTGGCCTACGACTTTTCCCCCCAATGGCATGCCCCAAAGCCTATAACTCCACCACTCAAAACCCATTCCCTTGAATTTTCAATTCACCATTTCTCTACCAAACAGAACCAGGAGCCATCTAAAGCTGTTCTGAGCCACACCTTCAATAGGTCATGTTCTAGCCAAAACTGCAGCTGAGCAGAGCTTATAACTCAGGAGCTCATGGACTTTTAGTAAACTGATCAGGAACTTCCATGGACCTGTGGACCTTGGACATACAAGCAAAACTTCCCTCTCAATAGCAGACTCTTCCTTCCTGTCTCTGTGAGAGTGACAGGAAAGGTTTAAATTCATACAAGTGCGCTTTTTTGGAGAAAAGGCCTCAGCTGTCATCACGTACCCAATCAGGCTCTGGATACAAACAGGTTTAAAATTATAAGGGGATAGAGGATAGGATAAGGGTACACAGCAGTTTGGCAGTGATTGGTGGGGTTGAGGGAGGGAAGCAAGTCTGAACAAGATGACAGAGAGCCCTTGAGACTAACTGTCCTGCAAGTTACATCTCATCTCAGACTCAATATGGCGGATCTTCCTGATTCTTGTTCAGTAGTGGTCCATGTTATGTCCCAACCACTGCAGAAATTCCTCTAGTCACCTGGAACCCCCACACCAGAAGAGACACTTTGGGCACCTGTTATTGGGATACCTTGCCACTCAACTTGGCCATAACTGGTCTCTCCACAGTTTAGACTCTCTCATGAAAGGGCTGCACTAGGCACTTGGGGAGAGAAACCACTTCATTGATCACCTTTGCCTTCCTCCCTATGGCCTGAGGATTAGGGGTATGGCAAAGCTTTGTCACTGCTACAGGGAGAAGGCAAAGCCCTGGGGAAGCTCATAAACACACTGGCTTAGAGCTCAGCTGTGGCCCAGAGGGGACCAGAAGAGGCTGGACAGAGGACTCAAACCTAAAATCCAACCTCTCCTAAAGAAATGGCAGCAGTAAGGCCACCTCACTTACAGTAAACATTCCCTTGCTTGTTATTGTTTACTGGATCCTCCGGGCAGGTGTAAAGAGTAAACTCCAGAAGAGATTATAGCTTGTCTAGCACAGGTAATCAGGCACCCACCCATATAGCCAGAAGTGATGCATGCTGCTGGATTTACATTGGCCCTCTGCCTCACTCCAATGCCTCCACACCTCCCCGCCATACACACATGTACATCAACATACAGTCTCAAAGCTTACCAAAGCAAACAGGTAGAAAATAAAATACTACCAAGCCTATTGTATAACATTTGCCATATCTGAGTAATATATGCCCATTATGCAATATATAGGAAGGTATAGAAGAGGGAATTAAAAGTATCCATATTCATACCAACATCTAGACATATTTTTCTCCTAATAGGACACACATTGTACATACCACTAGAAACTAATCCATTCTATTTTCTTGGTAGTAGGCATTGATCTTAGATGCTCAAGAGATAATAAAATAGCCAGGTGAGTGTTTCCTAAAGCATTGAGCTCTATGATTTATAACTTCTATGAACTAATAATAGGTGTTTATGTTAAAAGTGTTGTGTGGTCAAACAAGATTGGTAAATGCTGGGCTTAACAAAATTAAATAAGTGTCTTTATCACTAAGTCTTTAATGTACAACATACATTAAGTATTCCCAAGAAAAAGATATACCATGAAGCATTTCTCGACTGCATTTTGGCCATACAATGCTCCTGACACAGAGCATTTCCTTTGGCTTGTGTTATGAATAGTTTGGGAAATGCTAAAATAAGCATCATGGAAAAGAAATTCTGTGATCAGTTCTGGCTCTAACACTCAGTATTTAACTTCAGTTATCTATTTTTGTGTAATAAATTACTTCAATACTTAGGGACCTAAATCAATATTTATCATCACAGTTTTCGTAAGAATCAGAAGGTCAAGGCTCTGGCTCAGGGTCTCTCATGAGCTGCAATCAAGATGTTGGTCAGAGTTACAGTCATCTCAAGGCTCAACTGGGGAAGAATCCGCTTCCACACTGACTCACATGATCACTGGCAGGATTCATTCCCTTAGGGTTGTAGGACTGAAAGCCTGTTTCTCACTGGCTGTTGGCCAGCAGCTGCCCCACAGTCTTTGCCAGGCAGGCCTCTGCATCATAGGAAGCACACAAGAAGAGCCAAAGAAAGAACAAGCCAGAGGGAAGTCACAGTAGCTGTAGCCTAATCTCAGAAATGGCATCCTACCTATCACGTTTTCCATATTCTATTTGTTAGAAGCAAGGTACCAGGTCCAGCTCACATATAGGGAAGGATATTATAGAAGAGTGTGAATACCAGGCAGCTGGGATTCAAGGGAGGCCAGTTAATACACAGCTAATCACAGCTATTCCTTAACAATCACAGGATCTTCATTCTTCATTTAGAGGATTATCTTATTTCCATATGGAAAGATAAGAGAACTGATGTTCTGTAGAGTTAAATGTGCTTCCCAAGACCACATGGTACCAGGTGGTGAGTATCCCTTAGTAGGGACTCAGATCTTCTGAGTGTTAGTTTGGTGATCCCTCAACAGAGATCTGTGAGAAACCAAAGCAATCAAGAAAGTGGGAATGTTCTAAAAAGCATAGCCCATGGACACAGACAATAGTGTGGAGAAGGCCTGGAAGGGGTGGGTGCAGGGTGGAGGGGATCAATGGGGGGAAAAGGGGAGGACGGGCGACATCTGTAATACTTTCAACAATACAGATAAATTAAAAAATAAAAAGAATAAAATGATAGCTATTCAAAGTTACATTTTATTGTTATAATTTCTTTTAATAATAGTGTTAATAGTGCTTATGTGTAGGGCCAATTATTGTTTTATATGAGATTTCTTTTTACTCCTTTTTTCCTGGCTTTGGTGGTGCTCTTATCAGTTCTGGGAGATGAATTCACGTCCTTCTTGTTGAAGGAGCCCTCAGGGAGCCTTTGGAACCAGAACCTTGTCTCTTTCCTATTTCCCTTGTTTCCAGAGCTTTTACTTGTCATTTCTGTTCTCACTACACATGTATTGGTGTTTACTAATCTTGAGTTGATCCTGCAAAGTTTTTTCTTTCTCATTAGTGGCAATGCCTATTCAGCCTACAAGAGTTCTTTTTCCTTCCGAAGCAGTTCTCATGTGAAATGAATGGGTGGGGGTATTGCGGAGACTCAAACATCCTGCCATATCACCTATCCACACCCTACCTGTCACATGAGATAGAGAGGGGCCCATCACCTCTGCAGACTCCCATGGGATCCCCACCACTGGAGTGTCTTCACACGCACCCGAAACCTTACCTTGCTTAACCTCAGAGCCACCATTTTTAATTTTTTTTTGAGGATCCATTTTTTAAGCAACTCATTGGATCATCTTTGATTTTCAAACTCACACTCAAGTGAGTAGATGAGATAAATGAGGCTAGGGACAGTTAAATCCCTTGGCCAACTTTAAAACCAAGAACAGAACAGGAAGTCAGCCCAAGGTTCATCTGATTCCAAAGCCCAGACTTGTGTTTTTTCCCACATCACCAGTTTTTGGTGTATTCTTCAGCAGATTCTAGGCAGCATGGAGGGAGGAAGTTTGCTTGATCTGTAACCTCAATGCCTACACAGCCTACACAGTGTTTAAATTAGTGCTGTGCACTGTACATTTATCATTTCACCATTCTTTCTGAGATCCTGGAGGGCAATGTCTTGCCTTGTACTCTCCTCAGCAGCCAACACAATTCCTCCAATGTATTACGGATGTGTTGTTGATGTCTCCTTACCATAACTGTCACCTCATGAGGCCATGAACCCATGAGGCAAAATCAGGAGTTCAGTGAATGCAAGTAGAAAAGATGATCTTGTCTTGAAGATGAAACACCTAACCCCACTGAGCCAATAAATACCTGCCAGTAAATGGCTCCATGTCACACTCTTACTGAAGGAAGAAGGAAGTAGGAGTCCCAATGAATGTCCTTTGCATACAAAGGATGTTTCCTCCTACTGAGGACCTCCCTTTACTTTGTTCTAAATCAGCGGTTCTCAACCTGTGGGTCGCGACCCCTTTGGGGGTCGAACGACCCTTTCACAGGGGTCGCCTAAGACCATCGGAAAACACATATATAATTACATATTGTTTTTGTGACTAATCACTATGCTTTAATTATGTTCAATTTGTAACAATGAAATTGGGTGTCACCACAACTTGAGGAACTGCATTAAAGGGTCGCGGCATTAGGAAGGTTGAGAACCACTGTTCTAAATCATCTCCTTCACATGTCAGAGAAGGCAACCTGTTCTTTTATATTCCTTGTTGAAAGCAGTTTATCCATGTGTACAAGGAAAGAAGAGTGAGTCGGGCTTCTGGTTGGTCTTCACATTTCCTCCTGGTATATTTTGTTCCAAAATATGTGTTCTTCCCAGAGTCTGACACAGTACCTTTTCAGTCTCCTCATTTTAATCTTATCTCAGCCATAAATATTAGCCACGCTAGGCTGTGTATACAATTAAAGTGTTGTTTATAAAGCTTTCTATCCCAAACACAGAATAATAATCAGTATCATTCTGTCAGTTCACGTTGCCAGCAAAAGTCTTCTTGATATTCTCCCAAGTTTTCGCGCATTCATTCACCTTGTCTCTACATCTTGGCTCCTCATTCCCTTCCTTCCTGAAGTAATTGGGAACAGGAATCTCCCCATCAAGTCAGTTCCTCGCTCTTTTGCCAAACGTTCTTTATTGGACTCATGCATGTCCCCAGAGTTTACAATAAGCCGGAGATTCACTGAATCCCAATTTAGTATTTCCTTTGCCACTAAATCCATCTCTTTATTACAGCTCAGCCTTAACAGCATGCATTGGTGCCAGAAAATATAACTTTATCTCACAGCCAATGTGCAAATAGGATAATCTTTGAAATATGTTGCCCTTTCTCCAGGAGCTATAAAAGACAAAAAAATATTCTGCGCAACTCAATGTCAGCCTCCTCACTCCAGCTGCGCCGTCTCCAGTTACAATAACCTTCATGCTGGATACAGGTCAAACCTGGTCACAGATTTACTAATCGCACACAACCTTGTGATCACACTTCAATTCTCATTGTTTAAATTTTCAAGAGTATTTAAGTCATTTGTAGTAAAATATGTAAAGTGGTTTGACGTTTGTCGGCATGGGCATTAAAAACTCCTCACTCACTGAAAATTACTCAAATACATAGAAAATTGAAGTCAGATCACACAAACTCCAAGACCAGTCAGTCAGAAACCAAGATCAGAATCTGACACAGGGATCTAACACGGGGGAGGTGGTAGCCTCTGGGTCCCTCCTGGGTACCTTGGCCTTTTTGCTCTGAGGTGGCTCAGTCATTCCTTTGGGAATCCTGTCTCCCATCACATTCCACAAGGGAAGAGCCTTCCTGCCCCCAACACTCAACAAGGCTTCTTCACATGTGTGTCTGACAGCAGCAGACTCCATGGGGATGTGAGGTTTGGTCTAGAGCTGGACCACTACGTACTCATAACATGTCATAATATTTCTCCCTTGAGTGCAATTCTCCCAGCTGGACTTGTGCTCAAAGAGCATATGGAAGCAGTTGCTAAGCATCTTATATAAAAACATGCCTATATGTATAAAATTTTGGAAATTTTTCAAGGATGTGAAGGAAATAAGATTTTAAAACTTAAAAGCTGTGAAGAAAAAGAAATAACTATTTTTATTTTTATATATCTTTTAGATATAAAGTCAGTTGGTCAGCTTAGGAGGGTAAAATTGATTACACAATATTTAAAATACTTATAAAATTCTCAATTTTTGTATATTGAATGACACAAAGGCTCCCAGATCACTTTAGGAAACAAATTATTTTTAAACAGAATGAAGAGTCACAGGGATGTAAAGTACAGCTTAGAAAATATAGTCAATAATATTGTAATACCTATGTGTGCTGTCAGATGGGTACTAGAGTTACTGAGGTGATCACTTTGTAAGTTATATAAAAGTCAAATCACTAGGTTGTACACCTAAAACTCATATAATATTGTATGTCAAATATAATTGAATTTTTTTTTAAGAAAAAGGGAAATGAGTCTTAGATATACAAAAAGACTAAACATTCTTTGGGTGACTTTTATAATTTTGTATTTTATATCTAGGCCTTCATTCCCCATAGACAACATTTAGTTGGGTCCTACATGAAGCAAATAAGATGATATGGAAGAACTTCCTAGTGAATAAAATGTATTTAAATTAGTCATAGTCAGGTACTTCCACTAAAATGCTGCTTCTTTATTCATGCTATCTATAGTAATCAGTGAAGATAGATTCTATCAAATTCAACAAGCTGTGAGCATCTTATGTAGTATGTCAATAAACGTACATGTTTTCATTCTAGGTCTAAGTTGGGAGGGGTTTTTAATCACAGCTGCCAAAAGCCAGGGGCTATTGCACTAGCCAAGTTCCTACAGAGCAGATGATAGATTTTTCTCTTTACATACAACATCATGGCATCTGCAAATAAGGACGGTTCTATACCCTCTGTCCCAATATTTATTCTTTTATTTCTTTTTCTTCCCTTATCACATTGGCTAGGACTTTGAGCAAAATACTGAATCAAAATGTTAAGGGAAGACATCTTTACCTCCTGATATTTCATTAGTCCTTGTTTTTCCATAACATATTTGAAGATTGCAGAACAAAACACCACTCAATTTGGGTTATCTGGGGTTTCTTCTTCATTCAACTTGGTTTGGCAGGAATACCCCAGACATGGTATTATGTACTTTTCAGCACATCATATTATGAGGCACAAGTTGCTAGTAGTGATGTCAGTTTCAATCACTTGGTTAAGTTGTTGTCTGACAAGGTTTTCCACTGTAACATCATCTTTTCATTTGTAATTAATTAATATTTTATGGGATTTTGAGACTATATATAAATCCTGTTAATCCTCAATGTTTAAGCCACTATCTTAGTTATTCATTGATGATCTGGCCTCAATCAATTTTATGATAATGGTTGTCAAACAATGATTTTTGAATTCTATATTTTCTTCTACATTTAATAATCTGTTTTTTAATATAAAGAGCTTTACCATGCATTCCTTTATTTTATAGCAATGTGGATTTTCATATTCTTATTTCATTTCATTGGTTATAATTATTTATCACCATTATTAAGTTAGAGCTTAAAATGTCCCAGATTTGACCAGGGGGAGCCCCTTCAAGCTGGCTCCTGTATGCTTTTGCTATGTCATCATCATTCTTTGAGCACTTCTTTACTTTCTTACACAAGGTATTTCAGGCTATCTTATCCTTTCCTTCCCCAGTCTTGGAATCAGCCATTTTTTTAGGAGTCCGAGCTCCCTTTAGTAGAGAATGGAATTAGAAACCAACATCTAGTGCTAGGTGTGGCTATTTTTACATAGTTTTTTTTGATAATTTGTTTTTAATTTAGTCTGCAAATCCTAGTCTTTTGTTGAAAAAATTATTCTTGTATTAAATTATAACTACTGACATGTCAATTTGTCCTATCAGATTTTTGTCCTTTATTATACTCCTTTTTTGTATATTTTTATTATTACATATTTCCATCTCTTACCTTGTCATATATGCATTATTTTATTATTATTTTATTATTTTACTGGTTATCACAGAAATTAAAATATACATCATTCCCTAATGAGTGTATAAAATTAGAAAGTGTATAAAATTTTAAAACCTCATCAGACATTAACTAAAAATGTTACTTTTTTCCTGTGTTACTGTTTTCATGACTTTTTAGTTTACATATATTTCAAACCTCACAATACTATTATTTTAAACAATAAAATTTTAGTTGTACTTACCCATATATTTACCCTTGTCCATGCTCTTTATTTCTCTCTACAAGCATTTCCTCTGTCTCAAAAAACTTTTATTAGTATTTCTTTCAGTACAGGTCTTTCTGTAACAAAGTCTCTGTTTTTGTGGGGGTTTTTTTGTCTAAAAGTATTTTTATTTCACATTTATTCTTGAAGGAGTTTTAGTGGATTTAGAATTCTAGACTACGAGTTACTTTCAGGTATCATTCCACTGATTTTTAAAGGTTGGCTTCTGTCTTATTATTCCTACTTTAAAGGTAATCTGTTTAATCTCTGGATGCTTTGAAAATTTTATCTTATTTTCAGTTTTCTGCAATTTTACTGTGATATACCAAGTGTTACGGATTGAATGATGTCCCCTCCCCTCCAAAAAAAGAAAATAAAAGGAAGAAAGAAAAGATGCTGAAGCCCTTATCCCTAGTACCTCAGAATGTGACCACATTTGGAAACGGGATCGTCACTGAGGTAATGAAGTTGAAATGAGATCATGAGGGTGGCTCTAATCCAATATAACTAGAGTGCAATTGGGACACAGAGACAACACACCAAGAGGGTACATGATGGGAAGACAGAGGACTGGAATGACGCCTCTATCTACCTGGGAGTACCTGAAGCTACCAGACTAAAGAAAAAAGGCATGAAACAGACCCCTGCCAATATGATTTCAGACATACAGCTCTCATAATGATCAGACAATACATTTCCATTGTCTTAAACCTCCCAGAATACAGTACCCCATTACAGTAGTCCTTGGGAACTAATACACCAAGACATGGTTTTCTTCATAACTGTCTTTCTGATTTATTTTGGCAGTACTGTCAGTCCACTCATAGTGCAAAGTAGTTACCCTACTTAGGGACTACAGTACTGACAGAGGGATGTAAGATTTGATGTCTTTACCAAATTTGGGGAAATGTTTACACATTATCTCTTTACATATTCCTTCTACTCTACTCCCCCTTTTTTGTCCTTCTGAGTTGCCAGTATATGTTAGAAATCTTCACTATGACCCATATATCTCTTCTATTTTTTGTATATTCTCTATTCTTTTTCTCTCTGTGTGCTTCAGTCTGGGAATTTTCTAATATCTATTTCCAGTTCCCTAATTCTCTAGTCTATTTGCCTGCTGGTAAAATACATCAATTTATTAAATTCTTCATTTTATTTATTACTAGAGGCCTGGTGCATGAAATTCATGCACAGGGGGAGGGGTCCCTCAGCCCGGCCTGCACCCTCTCCAATCAAGGACCCCTCGGGGGATGTCCAACTGCTGGTTTAAGCGAGATCCCTATGGGCCTAAACCAGCAGTCAGACATCCCTCTCAAAATCCAGGAATGCTGGCTCCTAACCACTCGCCTGCCTGCCTGCCTGATCACCCCTAACCACCTCTGCCTGTCGGCCTGATCACCCCCTAACTGCTCCCTTGCCAGCCTGATTGCCCCGTAACTGCCCTCCCCTGCCAGCTCAATCACCCTTAACTGCCCTCCCCTGCTGGCCTGATCGCCCCCTAACTGCTCTCCCCTGCAGGCCTGATTGCCCCCTAACTGCCCTCTCCTGCTGGCCTGATTGCACCTAACTGCCCTCCCCCCCCCCCCCCCCCCGCCAGCCTGATCACCCTTAACTACCCTCCCCTGCTGGCCTGATCGCCCCCTAACTGCCCTTCCTTGCCAACATGATCACCCCCTAACTGCCCTCCCCTGCTGGCCTGATCACCTCTAACTGCCCTCCCCTGTTGGCCTGATCACCCCTAACCACCTCTGCCTCGGCCCCTGCCACCGTGTCTTTGTCTGGAAGGACATCCGGGAGATGTCCAGTTTAATTAGCATATTACCCTTTTATTAGTATAGATATTTCTTAGTTTTAGTACTTCTATTTCATTCTGTTTTATAGACCCCAGTTCTTTGGTTACCTTATCTATATTTTTATCATACATATACTGGTCATAATTATTTTAAAGTCCATATCTTATCATTCTAACCTATGATTCTCTTCCTATTGTCTAGTATTTGCTTGGGGGTGAGGTTTCAGTCATTCAGACTTGTTTTTGGTTTACCTGATAACTTTTGACTGAATGGTAAATATGTCTTATAAAAATCCTAACTCTATATGATGTCACCTTTCTTCAGATAGAGTATTGGTGCATAAACTTGATCCAATTGGGGCTCACCTATTTCAGATTGGTCTACTTTTTGGGTATAGCCTTCTGGTATATCATCATGAAGCCTGGGATGTTCACCAGGGTGTCTCCTCCTTGGTGGGCTCTAACTGCTACCTTGACTCTTATCAGATGAGAATGCCAAATCTCTGCTAAATTTTTGGCCTTCAAGCAGCAGCTTTTGCATGATTTTTGAGAAGATTGCCCCCCCACATGTACTACTTCCGAATTAACAAATGTCTTGAGGGAAAAGTTTCCAAAAAGTTTCAGGTTCATCTCTCCTGGTGTGTTTTTTTGTTTGTTTGTTTGTTTTTTGTTTTTTTTCCCTATGGTATCTTACCCCTTCAAATCATGGCTGTTTTGGTATATCTGAACTCCAAGTTTTATCTCCCTAACCTTGTGAGTCTGCCAAAAGGGCTAGGCTGCCAACTTTCTGTTTGGCTTTGGTGCCATGATCTGTGAATCAGCAAAGGCCCTTAGGATTAAAAGCAGCCATAAATCCAAACTCACTTCAGGGCAACTCACTCTTCAGGATGTTGGACCTCAGTGCCTGGTTGCCTTAGTTGTTTTCTCATGCTTTCAAAGAATTGCTTTGTTTCTCCCCATCCTCAGATCTAACTCAAAGTTTTTTGTGGACTATAATGTGTGGTATCAGCAATACCATCACAGGTAGAAATAGAAGTGTTTACTTATTTTTTGAATCCTATAACAAAAGAGATGATCATTTGTGCCTTGCTCACCCTCTGGAAGATCTGAAGTTATTTAACCTCGAGAAAAGGAAATTGGAGGAAAGGAAAATTATTAATTATAAGTTTAATAACTTACTCACCAGATCTTCATTGAGTACCCAGTTTGTATCAGAGGTTGTTCAGCACAAATGCAAAGAGCCAACTATAATTTGTATACCTAAATTCCTGACCGTACAGGGGGCCCACATCCTTAACTCCCATGTTGTTCAAAGGTCAACTGTATTTTTTCCCTCAGTAATCCGAATCAATCAAATTCACCAGTAAAATAAACGTATTTCTGTGCCTGTTGGTTGTGGGGCATAAACACCAGATGTCACCTCTACTACCAGTTCAAATCGTTGTTGTTTCCCCTAGTAAGACCAAAGGCTTCTACATCAATAGGATCCAAAGTTATAGGCCCAGGGAGTAAAGGTTTATATCATACACTATCTGAACACCCATCCTCCACCAACCATGTGCTCAGGAGGGTCCAGAGCAGACACAGGGAAATGTATGAGGGCGAGGAAATTCCCACTTGGGAAAAGGTCTGTGATGTCTGTCCTCTATAGGCCAGGGATGATGGTGGGAGGTGTTGCCTTGACATGGGCTCTCTAATTTCAGTTGGAATGATGGGATTTGAGAAAGGCAGGGTCTGTGGGCAGCAAAAACAGAGTGATGCCCAGAATGTGGCACAAATAGTCTCTGGGGGATTGTTACAGGTGACTAACTGATGATGCTGTTCTTAGAAATAGATGGACAGCTTACCCTAGCAGTGCTTTATCTTTATCTGACAGTGCATATCAGCACTTCCTGAGACCCAAATGGGAAGAAATATTTAAGAAAGGTGTAAGAAAATGTGAGTGGAAAGGCATTAGCAAGGATAACTGAGTTTTAACTGTGACTATACTACTGAATCTGGCATAATCATGGGCAAAAGACATCTCCTGGGATCTTAGCTTTTGTAATTTTAAAATGAGAATAACAATATGATTTAATATCACAATAAGAGGTAGTATAAATGGAGCATCTGCAATGTTCCAGACACTCTTTTAAAGACTTAACATGTCTTATCTCATCCAATCCTCTTATGAAATGGGTTATATTATTAAACGCATCTTTCAGATTAGTCAACTAAAACAGAGATGTGAATAATCCATCCAAGCTTCAAAATCTAATAAGTAACAGTCCAGGGTTGTAAAGCCATACATGTTATGCCACTAAGTCCGTTTCAACATCAGTGGTTTTCCTTTCCAAGTTTGCTATGTGATATCACAATGACCCAGGCTGATCCCCCAGAAAGACCAATTTTAGGGAAACAGAAAACAGTTTTCTGCAATTGTTCTGATTGTGTAACTTAACTCAGGTGGACTAATTTGGCTGTAAATTCTTTTACCAGGCAGCCATGCCCCACAGGCTTCTGGGCACAAGAACAAAAATAACTAAGTGCATAATGATCACAACAGGGACAACTTGCCCAAACATATCCATGTGCCAGAGCACACGGGAGAGGAAGAGAAATAATTTCCTATCAACACCCCTAATCATTCCGGGAGACTACTTCATAGCGATTGCCAAAGCAGAAACAGGATGACAGGTGGGTGGGAAGGCTGGGGGTTAGAAGGCATCCCAGAACAGCTTGGCATCTTAGGAAAGCATTGGCATGAGCCTGTGACACTCACTCTAGTCCTGCCTTCACTTTGAACTGCTGTTCACATTGAACTTGCCATCATCACAGAATATTAGGGCTAAAAAAATCATCATCAGGTTACAGATGAGAATATGGAGGCCCAAAGAAGTATAGCCAAAGCAGAGCTCCACCGCCCTGAGTCCCCAGATACTCCTGCTGTCCACACTGCACCCATTGTGGGCTCAGCCCCTCCATCATTCTGAGCAGAATGGAAATAACCTTGGTGCTAAAACTAGCTACTACAAATAATTTGATAAGATCAAATGAGATGATATATGGAAGTGTTTTTAAAAGTATAGACCGTGGAAATGCCACAGCTCTGAAGGTTTGGGGATGTAACTTTTCCCTTCTCATGGGGTCACCATCTCCACAATCTTCAGCAAAAATGCCCGTAAGGTCCAGAAACAGACCTGGCGTTTTAAGTGAGATATGCATCATTTAAGGTCAATCAATGAGTTAGAACTAAAAAGGATAAAATATAAGTACAGGGAATTTTAAGTAGATGGTGGGGGGGGGGGGATTTTAAAAATCCACTTGGTAAACCACAGAGCATTAGGGGCACAGATTTACCACTCCACTGCCTCAGTTAAGCCCACACCAGATAGAGCATTTAGAAATGCACCAGGTGGGGTGATCGACCATTAGCAAGGTGAGTGTGCAAAGTGTCCAAGTTGGGCGTTGTCTGTTGGTTTGTCTTGTCAGCTCTTAAGCATGGATATAAGTGTCCCTGCAGGGACTGGTCATCCCTCAGGGCTTCAGTTGGACAAGTTTTAAATAACAGTGGGATTTGCACAAATGGTCTTATTTACTGCATCGGCACTTTTCTCTAAGCTTTCATTCAATGCCAAAGACTGTACCCAATGCTGTTTGTGTATTACTTCATTTAGCCTGATGAAGTAGATGCTACTGTAATCCTCATCTAACAGGTGCAAAGCTTGGGGTCCAGGGAAGAGCCAATAAGTGGAGGAGCAAGAGTTGAAACCAAGACAGTAGAAATGAGCATGTGCACTTTTAACACCCTGCCACTTGCCTTCCTGTGTTCTACTGGATTATTTCATTGTTTTAAGCTACCGTTTCAAGCCACCTGTTCCAGGAAATGAATCTCTCAAGTTGCATTCCAGTGGCACAATATTATTTTTACAAACATTTAAGGAACTCCAGTGCTGATGAAAAATCAAGCTTACTTTATATGGCTTTAGAAGGAAAACCTAGGCTCAATGGCTGAACAACATTTCAGCTTAATATGCAATCAGCTATTTTGCCAGTATGGCAAGCAGAAGTTATTATTCAGAAAGAGGTTGTGAGGGACCATCTGTCAGGCATTACTGCCCTGGGGAAGGGGCTTTCTGTCATGATGTCCCTAAAATTGTGGCAATGCAGTCATTTCACAATTTGATGACCAACAGATCTGAGTAAAGGCAAGCATGGCCTTCCATGTGATTGCACACATATTGTGACTTAACCAATTATCCTATAGCAATAGTTTAAAAACAAAACTAGTTCTTGTGACTTGAGGAATCGGCTTTCGTTCTTGGGCCCACTCTCTTTTAGAGCCAACATTCCTTTCCTTGTCTGAAATCTTTCTTGATCCCAGTTACCAAATTCAACTGTCCCTTCCTCATGAACCCTCTACAGTCCCACCTCCTCCACAGAGCTTCTCTGGGCTGCCCCAGGCTATTCCAGGCCTCAGCACTCTCCACTCCTTAAACTCCTGCAGCACTCCCTGCTCTGACCATTCATGCATTCCTGGTTGCAAGGAGATATTATAGGAGCCACCCAATTGCAGAAGTCAGTGACCACTCAGAACAAGGATAAGCAAGAAAAGACATCAGAAAGGAAAGTGTGGCCTGAGCTAAATCCTAAAATGCTGTCAGACCCGGAGAATGGGGAATACGGATGCCTGATCTTCTGATGGAACTCAGATAGTTAGCATGGAGGTTGGCACACTACAGATCAGTGGTTCTCAACCTTCTGGCCCTTTAAATACAGTTCCTCATGTTGTGACCCAAACATAAAATTATTTTCATTGTTACTTCATAACTGTAATGTTGTTGTTATGAATCGTAATGTAAATATCTGATATGCAGGATGGTCTTAGGCGACCCCTGTGAAAGGGTCGTTCAACCGCCAAAGGAGTTGCGACCCACAGGTTGAGAACTGCTGCTATAGATGCTCAAAAACTTTATCAAAGGAAGGCAAAAGAAGAGCAGGTAGAGGAAGGGAGAGAGGGTAAAAGGAAGGAAGCAATAGTAGTCTAGGCATCTTTGTGGCATGGTGAGGAGACCAGACTAATGAGAAAAATATGCATCTGTGTTGAACAGTGGGTATTAGGATAAATGAGCAGTGTAGGGTCAGATCATGAAGAGCCCAGAAAGCCTGGAGGAGAACTTGAGGCTGGCTGCAGAGACATTTATAATATTCTGAATAGCATTAATGCTTTTTTGTGGCTTCTTTATTAGACTGCAAGTCATCTGAGAATATTGTTCTCAGTTTATCCTGTTTGATAGCCTCAGTTTATTTAGCTTAGTGTGCACATTAATTGCATGAAAAATAAATAAGCAAATGATTAAACCACTCTCTGCTTGAGTCATTTTGGAGACAAATCAATTTTTTGCACCTTGCTGACATTCTGGTGTTAGCCACAATGTTGGCCACGCTCACACATAGAGGTGATGTGAATATTTCTCCAACTTGGACAGGATAAAATTAAATTTAATGAAATTTCCCCTCCGGAAGGTATTTATCATTAGATCAATCTCACCTCTCCAAAATCCCCACTCCCAGGCTACACTGTTAGCCAATTTCTAAGTCTGAGTCATACTCTTGGACGTGAACTGAAATAGAAAGCTTAATAATCAGATAATGTAAAAAGGTACCCAGTCCCTGACAAAACATGCTATTAATAATGTGTCAGTCCCAATTTTTTAAATGTTTTTATTGATTTGAGAGAGAAAGGAAGGGAGATGGAGTGAGGAGAAAATGGATGAGAGAGAGAAACATTGATGGGTTGCCTCCTATACACACCCCAACCAGGGACGAAACTTGAAACCTGGGCATGTGCCCTAACCTGGAATTGAACCAGTGACCTTTTGGAGCACAGTATGATGCTCAACCACACCTAACAGGGCAGTTCCATCTTTTTCTACATCAATTATAATGCATCTTTCAAGAAATGCACATACTGAATTTCAGTTTTGTAGGAGAGCAGAAAGGGGTAAGGAGAGAGAGGACTTGGTCAATAGGCCTAATCTCTGCCACTCACCTTACACAAACAAGGATTTCTATCTTGAAAGATAGAAGGTTAATGGAAGAGACAAATAATTAAAGGACTCTTATAAGGAAGAGAGAAAAAAGAGATGTTGTCTGTGATTTCAAAGGACATAGCTAAATTCACTTGTTAGAAATTGTAGACACGCCCATATTGCTGCAAATAAGAAAGAACTTTCTAAGAGGTAGAACTATTTAAAAAATGGACATATTCAGTAGTTTGAAGTAAATACCACTTGGGATCATGTCATTCTTTAAAAAAATGGAACGGTGTGGTTCATGAAGAAATGTCTTATTTCTTCAATTTTAAGGTTTAGCATTGTTCTTGGCACATGGTAGACAGAAGAAGAAAAGAAGGGAGGAAGGAAGGAAAGGAGAGAGAGAGGGAGGAAAAGAGGGAGAAATGCAGAGAAAAAGGGAGGAAGGGAGGGAGAGAAGGAGGGAGACAGTTGTTCCCTCAGCTGGCAGCTGGAGCCAGGTCTTTGGACTCTAAATTGAACAGGATTTCTTTTTCTTTTTTAAGGTATTTTTCTTGATTTCAGAGAGGAAGGGAGAGGGAGAGACAGATAGAAACATCAATGATGAGAGAGAATCATTGATAGCCTGCCTCCCGCACTCCCCCTACTGGGGATTGAGCCTACAACCCAGGCATGTGCCCTGACCAGGAATTGAACCTTGACCTCCTGGTTCATAGTTCTACACTCAACCACAGAGCCACACTGGCTGGGCAGTTTTTTAGATTTTAAGATTCAAAACACAATGTTGCCATTCTATAAGAGTCTCTTAATTCAACCTAGAAGGTAACAGACTTTATTGTCCATTATCCCTTCTTCACGGACTCGACTGATTGGTTAGCTGATTTTTGCTTGCCTTATCTGTTCTTTAGTTAAATCAGTAACCTGACAGTTGGAGCCACAACATCTGAATTTGAGTCACAGATCCACTGACTTATAAAGGTGTGACCTTGGGCAATTCACACAGCTCCTCTGAGCTGGTTTTCTCATATCTAAAACGGGATAAAATTGTTACCCATGCCTATCTTTCTAGCTAACTGGAAAATTATCTGAGCTATCCTACATTAACATGCACAGTGACCTGTAAATATTTCTAAATAAGCATAAGGCATCATTATCCTGTCACAACTATATGAGCAAAGAAAAACATCCTTATTCCATTTTCAAAAAGCAGCCTGGCGATGGGTTCCTTCCAGATTCAGAAGGGCTCTAAAGAGGTAATCACTGCTGTGACCGCTGACCAACCAGGAGCATCGCAGAGAGATGGCAATGGGAACAAGCTCCACCATGGTTACTTATTTACTTCGATAAATAAATCAATAGTCATTTGTGCATTTATGGGCTGAAGCAATTTCCAATTTGCAATAATATGTTTCATAAACTTCTGCTTTCTATATTTTGATATAAAAAACTATGCACAGTTTTAAGTGTAATCTGTTAATATTTTTTCTATAATTCATGAATATTTATTCTATAATTTGTTAATATTTGCCTCATACACCTTGGAAATCTGGGGAAGACCCTGTATTACAAGGTCACTTTTATGACACCATGCATTATGGAATTATGGATGCAGTAATGGCATGGAGGTCCATGCCACTCTGAAATAATCTATAATAAACTGAATAATGATGCCCTAAACATGTTCACATCCTAGTCCCCAGAATCTGTAATTATGTTACCTTATATGCAAGTAGGATTTTGTTGATGTGACTGCATTAAGGATTTTGAGATAGGGCTTCTATTCTGGGTTATCCAGGTGAGCACAAGGTAACCATCAGGGTCTTATAAGAGGGAGGCAGGAGGTCAGCAGCGTGAAGGAGAGGATGGCAGAAGCCAAGGTCAGAGTGAGGTGGGGCTAAGAGTCAAAGAGTGTGGAAAACCTCTAGAACAGTGGTTCTCAACCTTCTGGCCCTTTAAATACAGTCCCTCATGTTGTGACCCAACCATAAAATTATTTTCGTTGCTACTTCATAACTGTCATGTTGCTACAATTATGAATCGTAATGTAAATATCTGATATGCAGGATGGTCTTAGGCGACCCCTGTGAAAGGGTCGTTCAACCGCCAAAGGGGTCGCGACCCACAGGTTGAGAACCGCTGCTCTAGAAGCTAGAAAATACAAAGAAACAGATTCTTCTCTACAATCTCAAGAAGAAACACAGCGAGTTCTGCTGACATCTTGAACTTAGCACACTGAGCCTAATCTTGGATTTCTGATGTCCAGAACTATAAACGAAATACATGTATGTCGCTTGTAAGCCACTCAGTTTGTGGTACTCTGCTAAGGAAGCAATAGGAAACTAACATGCCAGCTTTAGAAAAATGTTTATATCTCAACAAAATCATATTTTAGATGTTCTCAAAGATGCCTTTCAGTTCTGACAGCTTATAGACAGACACTGTCTTACACTTGGGAAAACCCAGTTTTCCTTAGAGCAGTGTAGTGAGCAGTTACATAGATAGTGCTATGCTGCCTCTAGAATTGGATGTTTATTTCTTTGTTTCACATTTTCTCTGTTTTGGTTTTAGTTTCTGCTGCATTTGTGTGTGTGTGGAAGAAAAAACACTGTGCGTTTGTGTTGTTTTTCTGGAACAAATCAGGGATAGAAATAAATGAAGAACTGCAATGAAAAGAGCATTGGCTTTAAATTCAGAAAGTTGGTCTCTAGTCCTGCCTTTGCTAGAGTAGAGCCACTTCACCCCCTTCGTCCCTTTCTGATTAGTTTCTAGGGCAACCATAACAAATTACCACAAACTGGGTGGCTTCAAACAATGCATTCTTGTGCAGTCCAGGAGTCCAGAATCCAGGTATCATCAACATTAGCTCCTTCTGGAACCTTGGATGGAGAATCTGACCCAGGCTTCTTCCTGGTCTCTGGTGGCTGCCAGTAACGTTTGGCATTCTTTGCTTGTTGGTGTCATTCCAGTTTCTTCCTCTGTCATCACATGGCCTTTCCCGTTTGTTACCTGTGTGTCTCTGTTTTCCCTTCTTATAAAGTTTCTTTATTGATTTCAGAGAGGAAGGGAGAGGAGAAAGAGAGAGATAGAAACATCAATAATGAGAGAGAATCATTGATTGGCTGCCTCCTGCACGCCCCCTACTGGGGATCGAGCCTGCAACCCAGGCATGTGCCCTTGGCCGGGATCGAACCTGGGGCCCTTCAGTCCGCAGGCTGACGCTCTATCCACTGAGCCAAACCGGTCAGGGCATCTGTTTTCCCTTCTTATAAAGATACAGTTATTAGATTTAGAGCCCACCTTGATCCAGCCACTGTGACCTCTGTACTAATCAGTGTTCTCCGGAGAAACAGAACCAGGAGGATTTGTTATAAGGAATTAGCTAACATGATTATGGAGGCCGACTAGTTCTGAGATCCACGGGTGTAAGTTGGGGATCTAGAAGAGCTGATGCTGGGGTTCCAGCATGAGGCCAGGAAAAGCCCATGTTCTAGTCTGAAGATGGGAAAAATCAATGCCCAAAGTGGAAGGCAATCATGTAGGAATTCCCCTTTTTCCAGGGAGAGCAGCCTTGTTCCAGTCTAATTGGATGAGGTCCACACCCACATTGGGAAGGGCAGTCTGCTTTACTCAGCCTATCAATTCAAATGTTAAATTCATCCAAATACACTCTCATTGAAACTCTCAAAATAATGGTTATCAAATATCTGGGCACTGTGTCACCCAGTCGCATCGACACCTAAACTTAACCATCACAGCCTCATCTTAACTAATTACATCTGCAAAGACCCGATCCTATATAATAAAAGGCTAATATGCAAATGAACTGAACAACAGAATGACCGGTCACTATGATGCACACTGACCACCAGTGGGCAGACGCTCAACCAGAAGCTGGGCTGACAACTGGCGAGCATAGCGGCAGTGGCGGAAGTCCCAGGGGGAGCAGACCAAAGCTGGCAGTCAGACATCCCCCAAGGGCTCTCAGATTGAGAGGGTGCAGGCCAGGCTGAGGGACGCCCCCACACACACACCAAGTGCACGAATGTCATGCACCGGGCCTCTAGTATCTAAATAAGATCACATTCTGAGGTTGCAGGTGGACATGTTCAGGGGTCACTATTCAGCGCACCGCACCCTCTCCATGTCCCAATCTGAGAAACAAGGTCCTGGACCCTGACTGGCGCTTCCCACATTGCAGTTCTTCTGGAGGTTGGAGGCAGGTTCTCCATGGCAAGGAGTTCTGGGTGCTCATAAAGGCCAGAAATGATGCTTTGAACAAAACTGGACAGGTTTCTTTACTATTGGCTCCTGATGAGGCTTTGATTCACAGATAAGCACTATGAGTTCTTTAAAAAGAACACACAGATCTGCTCTTCCAGTGCTCATTCGATCACAGAAACTCCCCTCCATTTTACTTGGCGTACCTATGAACACCTCCCAATCTGAATCCCTGAAACCCAAGCTCAGAAACACTGAACTTCCAGGGAATCCTCAATTTCCAATCATTTGCTTCTACCAATCATTAGCTCTCCAACTTCCTTTTAAAGAATAAAGTCCCCTTCAATTCCCAGTCTTGATTTAAATTATATATATTATGTTACTTAAATAAGAACATAAAGCTACCTATAAATCCCTTATGCTTCTGACTCTTACCTATAATAATAAAAGTGTAATATGCTAATTAGACCGGACAGCCAAATGACCTTCCAGACGTCCTTCCAGATGACCTTCCAGATGAAGCCACGGCGGAGGGGGCCGAGGCAGAGGCGGCTGCCACAACAAGCAGGGGACTGAGACAGAGGTGGTTAGGAGCAATCAGGCAGGCAGGCAAGCAGTTAGGGGCGATCAAGCAGGCATGCAGAGTGGTTAGGGGTGATCAGGCAGGCAGGCAGAGGGGTTAGGGGCAATGAAGCAGGCAGGCAGGCGAGTGGTTAGGGGTGATCAGGCAGGCAGGCAGAGGGGTTAGGGGCAATGAAGCAGGCAGGCAGGCGAGCAGTTAGAAGCCAGTGGTCCCAGATTGCAAGAGGGCGCAGGCTGGGCTGAGGGACCCCCCAAGTGCATGAATTTCATGCAACGGGCCTCTAGTGTGTGTGTGTATACACACACACACACAAATATACACACATACACATATACACACATACACATATACACACATACACATATACACACTAGAGGCCTGGTGCATGACATTAGTGCACTTGGTGTGTATGTGGGGGGGGTCCCTCAGCCTGGACTGCACCTTCTCACAGTCTGAGAGCCCTTGGGGGATGTCTGACTGCCAGCTTTGGTCTGCTCCCCCTGGGACTTCAGCCACCGCCACTGCGCTCACCAGCTGTCAGGCCAGCTTCTGGTTGAGCGTCTGCCCCCTGGTGGTCAGTGTGCGTCATAGCGACCAGTCGTTCTGCTGTTTGGTTCATTTGCATATTAGCCTTTTATTATATAGGATACATATACATATATATACATAAATATACACACATACAGTACACACATATAAATATGTACATAAAATATACACATACATATACAAACAGTGTAAACAAATATCAAAAAGAACTGCACACATCAGAGATTTGTAGATTTCAATTCCTTACAGTCCATTTTAAAAGTGTTAACTATAGATTCTTGTGGTTCTCTTATGTGAGCCTAAACCTCCTTTGAAAGAGATCTACCTTATTCTTTCCTTTCATTCTCTTCCTAGGGACCAAGAAGGCATAAATATACATGAAGATGATGACTAATCACAAGTCTTAACTATTTATCTCTATTCAGAAAGAGATCATGGTCAGGAATGTTCCCTTTAGGTAACTTTATGCACAACTAAAAGTATAGTGTGGCTTCTGCAAACTCACAATTTAACCTTCAGGAAGAAAGAGATGGAGTTTAATAATCTCCCCAAAATGGCTCTCTGAAGTTGCCCTAACCATAAACAAATTTCATTAATTCAAACTAACTGGGCTACGAAGAGGCCACTATGAATTAGAGAAGTCTGAATTAAATTTTCTCTCTACTACCTAGTGAACATCACCACTCAAACTAGCATAACAAAGTGTTGAGGCAGAGGTCCTTAATGAGCTGCTTTAATGAACAGGTAGAAACAGTTTAAAATTAGCACAATGACTGTTTTCTTGTAAATTGATTCTCTCCTATTCTATTAAGTGTTTTAATTCTCTGCAATCTTGTTTACCCCAGGAATTGGCTAAGAAAACCCTCTCTTTCATAGCTAGAGTAGAAGCAACATTTAGCTCAGGCCCGTCCAAATGAGCTAGAGTTTCAAATTAGTAGCTTCTGATTTAATTAGGTTTTACTAATAACAAGTCAGGAAAATGCATTAACTGGCTTAGCCCACTAGGGGTTCCCTTCGAGTGCTGACATTAATTCTGACATTGACTTCATTGCCTCATGCTTCCCTCCTGCCTGCCTCCTCATTGCCAACAGTGTGAGGAACATTTTGACAAAACTCACTCAACATCACCAGCACTGCCAGCTCAGCAGATGGTGTATGAGTGGTGATTTAGCTGTCAGTCTGTATGATGAGATTAGAGGGTCACCCAAAGGTCACTGACCAAAATCATTACTACCTTTTTGTACCTGTCCTGAAGGAGCTATCAGATCGGCACGCCTGTGATTAACATTACTTCCTGAAGACTTTTAGCGATTTTGTGTACTTATTTTTTAATCCTCACCGAGAATCTGTTTTCATTTATTTTTTAGAGAAAGAGGAAGGGTGAAGGAGAGAGTGACAGACAGACAAAGACACAGAAAGAGAGAAACATCAATGTGAGAAACATCAGTCAATTGCCTCCCATTTGCACTCCAACTGGGGATCGAACCAGCTGCCTAGGTATTTGCCCTGACCAAGAATTGAACCTGCAACCTTTCAGTATATGGAACAATGCTCCAACCAACTGAGCCACCTGGCCAGGGTGAGATTTTGTGCACTTTTGGTAACATCATAGTATCACTTTTCCTTTCATCTTTCTGTTATCCACATGCTAGACATACATTAGCATGGTGTGTACTATCTGTTTCTATTAATTTAAATTTCATAAAGATATGCTTTGTAAGAAAGATAAGCATCCTCCTAATTCCCATATTTCTTCTAGCTCAGACTACTCAGGGACCATGGCATACCAGACCAAGGCAAAACAACTGAATAAACTCAACTCCTGCTATGTTTTTTCACCACAAATTACTCTGCTAAGAATATGAGAAGACAGAGAGGACTTGTTTTAGTTGAGAAGACGTTCCTGGGAGCCCCGCCTGGGGGTCTGAGGCAAAACCCATGAGGCAACATGGGATGAAATTCAGGAGGTGATTTTCACAGAAGAAACTAGCAAAACATCTGTTTTTTACTCTGTTGGCAGGTAATGGACAGGCAGCTTAATGATAAATGACTGTCCTGAGGAACACCAATCATTCTCTTTCCCCAGCTAAGCCATTAGTGTCATAGTGTAATAGATGTCAACTAGTTTCCCTGAATTTTTTGTAAAGGGAGAAAAAGCCTCCTGATTGAAATTATCCAATCATGTTAATCGAGGAATTTTTTAATAAGAAGTCTATTTTCTGGATATAAATGTTTAATGACTTAAGAATCATCCTAAGTTTTTGTTTTCACTGAAACTCCAGAATATGGAGAAATAACTGGGACGATGGGGAGGGGGTGGACAGGTGACAGTTTTCCGGGAAACAGGGAAGGGATCTTCCCTAAGCCCCAATCCTCTGCGTGGATGTCCATGAGCCAGAAAAGAAGGCATCAGAGAGGAAGCCACTGCCCCTTGGGAGGTCCTGAAAAATTTGTCAGGAGCTTGGGTCGTGGTGAGAGGAAGCCCTGGACTTCAGCCTTCACTCATCTAAACACTACCTGAGTGGCTTTAGGGAAGCTATTACTGTTACGGGATAATGTTTATGTCCCCCAAAATTCATATGGTGAAGCCTTAAGCTCCAATGTGATGGTATTTGGAGGTAGTGTCTTTGAGAGGTGATTAGGTTTATTTTTATTATTATTATTTTTTAATCCTCACTCGAGGATATTTTTCCATTGATTTTTTAGAGATGTGCAAAAGAAACACATCTATTGGTTGCCTCCCGCAGGTGCCCTGACCATGGCCTGGGCCAGGAAGGAGCCTGCAATCGAGGGACATGCCCTTGACCAGAATCGAACCCGGGACTCTTCAGCCTGCAGGCTGACACTCTACCCACTGAGCAAAACCAGCTAGGGTGGGATGTGATTAGGTTTAGATGAGGTCATGGGAGTGGACCCCTCATGATGGGATTAGTGCCCTGGTAAGAAGAGAAAGAGACGCCACAGCTTTGTCTCAAAGTTCTCCAAGCAAACACACGAAGGAAAGGCCTTTTAAGCACACAGCCAGGAGGAGCTGGCATTAACTTCTGTTATCAGGACATATATTTTCTGATTCTCCATTCACTCTACACCATGTTTTGGGTTCCTACTAGGTGCCAACTACTGTGCTACAGAAGAAGTGATGTAACAATGAAGAAAAATGTCCCTGTTCTCTAAGCAGCTTTCAGAGCTGGGTCCTGTAGCTATAAATAGAGTGACCTCATCGAATTCCTGGCCCCTAATCGCTGAAAAAATATTAAAAAAAAGAGGGGGGTCAGGAGTAAAAATGATATGTAGTATTATTTTGGAGAAAATTAACATTATTGAAAAAATTTATATTTAGGAGAAGTTATTTCAACCAATCACCAGGAAGGCATTTTTCTCCTGAAGGTAATATTAATAATCTTTACTAGACATAAAATAATGTTTATTTTATTCTCCTCTGGCTCTAAAAATACACAGCTCACTGAAAGCCAAAATCTAATTTGTAATTTTCACAGCTGAATCACATCCATTTCCTTCCAAATCGGATATTAGTGGGCATAGCCACCGTTGCCCAGCAGCAGCCCAGCCCAAAGCCCAATGGCTCCCCTGGGAGGGCCTGGAGGTAAGGCTCCATTTATAGCAATCCTGAAAAAGAGCATCTCCAAAGTAGAAGATATTCAATCAACAGACAGAGAGTTGGAGGAGGAGAACTTTAAGGCTCTTTCCAAGTCCAGATTCCATCATTCTGAGAGAGTTTTGGCTCATGAAATGCGATGGACACCCTATACAGACTCTGAATGGAAGCCAGGTGTTCTAATTTCCAACTCATAATTTTGTAAAGCAGGCTATGGTGGGTCTGGTCTAGAGCTCAAGAAATAAAGCAATGTTGTCTTTGAAATAAGGGAAACTGTTTACAGGGTAAACAAATATGCAGGCTAGCAAGCCATTTTACACAAACCTACAAAGCATACTGTAAGCGTCAGCCTAGAGGATTACAGATAGACCTCCACAAGGATACAGAGGCAGCCACAGCTGGAAAGCTCAAAACAAGCCCTTGAGAGAAGAGTGGGCCCACAGGGATACTGCTGCCTTCTGATTCGGGGTCATGGTAGAGGGAGAGGCAGCAACAGTCTTCCATGACCTTCACTTTGGGCCCTCGACAAAGACTGAATAAAGACCTGGAACAGTTTTAAAGCTGACTGGATAGCCCTAACTGGTTTGGCTCAGCGGATAGAGCATCGGCCTGCGGACTCAAGGGTCCCAGGTTCGATTCCGGTCAAGGGCATGTGCCTTGGTTGCGGGCACATCCCCAGGAGGGGGCGTGCAGGAGGCAGCTGATCGATGTCTCTCTCTCATCGATGTTTCTAACTCTCTATCCCTTTCCCCTCCTCTCTGTAAAAAATCAATAAAATATATTTAAAAAAAAAAAAAAAAAAAGCTGACTGGATAGTCTTTAAGTGCCTAGACTGTTCCCTGGAGGAAACCTTTTTGAAAAAAAAGAAAAAGGGGGTGGGGGTATTTGGGAGCATAGTGGCATAGTAATCTAAGGGCCTAGTTGTCAAGAGGGATTCTAAATTCTGATAATCCAAAGAATAGGCATAAATTCAACGGACATCCTTGCCACCATTGAGAACATTCTGATTCAAAAGAACAATATCTTTCCAACTAATCTCTGACTGGGACAAGAATCAAGAACTATGCTGCTATGGTTGTGTTTTTAAAGATGTATAGGATCTCAGAGGGGAATCTATATTACATGAAGGTTGGGAGCATGGGACTTGGAGTAAAAACTGAGTTTAAATCCCATATTTACCCCATATTATCTGTGTGACCTTGTGTCAGTCACTTAACCTCTCTGAGTCTTAAGTTTTCTTGCATTTATTATGTGCTACCAATACTTTCTTCAGAATGTCATTCTAAGAGTAAATGAGATAACATGCAGAACTCAGCATAAATGCAAGTACTTAATATTATAAACACAGATCTAAAAGTTACATTAATTTAGAATAATGCTAATCGAGAATATAATTAATTATATTTAATTCAAACCCTTTATATATGAATAAACCATAATTCAAAGAAGGAACAACTTTCTCAAGATGATAGCTAAGATGTCTCAGAGGCAGGACAAATCTTCTGACTTCAGGCCAGTGTTCTTCTTTGGCACCATGTTCACATACATTGGGGTTATCTGTATATTCCATACACCCCTAATTTCCCTGTAAATCTATTCCCATAGCTTGCTCCTTACGCAAGGAAACAAGTTCCCCAATTCTTTTCTGAGAAGAGTTCTCATTCTCCAATATCCTATGATCTCTTAACTGTTTCATCATTTGACCCCTAAGAGTCAATGTGTGTGTTCTAGCTTAAGCTTTTCTTTATTTCTACTAGCCAATAAATGGTCATTGAGTACTGCTGTCAGTGAATTATTTGATATGTACTACGGAGTAGTATTTATTGCTCTATCATCTTTTATAGTATTAATAATGAGGCCTTTTAATCTCTAGCCCCATCAGACTTGTCACCATAAATTATATAACCAGATGAAGATAGCCCTACACACTCCCTATCACACACCCAAGATCAATAGATTGATCAATTAATGATCTGTAGTGGGTCAACAGAAATTCTTGAGTTGGAATTCAAAGAGTTAGAAATTTTAAATGGGAGGGATGTCCAAGGATGTTGGTTCCCAGTACCTCTAATCTCTGTCTTTATGAATACAGATGACTGAGATGCCAAGAACTCTCTCCCTAAGCCCAGCTGGAGAGCTGCACAGGGAGAGGAAAGAGAGCAGTCTATTATTCTTAGAGGAGGAAAAGGTTCACGTTCCTGAGGGTCTGTAATAATTTCATGCTTTGGAACATATAAATGGAGTTCGTGACCCAATTGTTTGCCAACTTCTTAGCCCACTGAAGTTTTAGATCTATATCCAGTCTATATAATGAGAACTATGTCTTCTGTCTCCAGCTTCAAGACAGGACCCTTTGCTCCATTGTGGGGAATTCTTTTGGGTCTTAAGGAATTCAGCCATTTGAATTCTGGAACACTTATTCAGCGCCATAAAGATCAACGCGCCATCCAAACTACCAAGAGAAAAATATGCAGTTTCCAGTATACCTTAGTTTGTGAGTTTGAGAAGTCCTCTTCACTGTCCCCATTAACACCAAACTTTAAGGAGATTAGTCATTATCAGTGACTCTAAAGATAAGATTCACACATTCACACAATTTCATGGCATCTCTTTCAAAATCAGACATATATATGAGCCTGTGCTTACAATAATCAATCCAAAGAGCCACACTTCATCTCTACATGAATGTCTCATGAACCATACCTTCAGCCCTGGGTTCCCTTGAACACCAATGTTCCACTTCGAAGTTTGTATTAGCCATTCGAGGATAACCTGCTGTTGCCTAAAAGTAATATATTTAATATTAAATGTATATTTTCTCCAAAGGACTTCATATCTTGTAATAGGCCCTAAGTAAATACTTGTTGGCTAAATTCATAAAACTCTTCCTGTTGACCCTGATATTCAGTTATTTTTCCATCATTGCTCCAGTTCACAAGCATTAAGAAGTCATTTTCTTTGACTCTGCCCTTTCCATGAACCCTCAAGTCTGATCAGTCACCAGTTTGTCCAATATTTCTTTGAGACACATCCACATTTGTCAACACCCAGATTCAGAGATCTTAGTATTTTATGCCTCTCTCTTGAACTCTCTTCTCAGTTTCTCCCCACACTAATCTATCTTTAATCTATCTTTTTAATCTATAGTTGCCAAGCCATCCCTAAAAGTCCTGGAGAGTGCTTTCAAATCCTGCACTTGTGGTTTTCAAACTCTGCAAAGAGCCATAGGAGTTCAATAGTGGGAAGGTGTGGGAAGACAAATGGAAAGGCTTCCAGGGTCTTCTCATCCCCTCTTCCACCAGAGAGAGTTCTTTTTATTTTTTTCTATTTTACAGGTTGGGATCCATATCAGTTTAAAGTGATCTCTATTGGCAAAAAACAAGTTTGTAAATCAATAGCTCAGGTATAACAGGCAAAACTCCTTAACCTGCCATTTAAGACTCTTCCAATCTAGCCCCTCACACTTTTGCAATAATAGCTCATTTTATTTCTCTTCAAGTGGCTTATCTCACTGACTGTCTCAATGGATCTTAGCAGCTTCCACCTTTCCTTCTCATCCCCCTTACCTAACTGCTCTCCTTCTGTCGTAGTCATAAGTGCTACTACCAACCAAGTATTTCTACTTCTCTACTTTCCCAATGCAAGACAGAATTGCTTTTCTTAGGATTGTGTGTATAGTTCTGGCCATGGCATTTGAGGCTAAGTTACTTGTGTCACTTACAGAGCAGAGTATTAATTGCCATTTTAGACACATATACTCCCACACCCACCAAACATCTGCCCTTCTCTCTGATACTGCAACTGGCTACTCTGAGCATGGTTGCACCGTCAGTCTGGATCCCAGAGTAAAGATGAGATTGAGCAGATTCCCCAACAATTCAGAATGGATGAGGACTAAAGATCTGTTGCTTTAAGCAGCTAAGATTTTGAGATTGTGTTGTGTTGCTGTGATATTTCCTAAGTGATGGGCTAAAATAAAATCCTTTTCAAGGTAATTTTTTGACTAAACAATTTTATTATGTATACTAGAGGCCCGGTGCACAAGATTCGTGCATGGGGAGGGGGGCGGGGGGGAGTGTCCCTCAGCCCAGCCTGCACCCTCTCTAATATGGGACCCCTTGAGGAATGTCTGACTGCCCGTTTAGGCCCGATCCCAGTTGGACATCCCTCTCACAATCCAGACTGCTGGCTCCCAACCGCTCACCTGCCTGCCTGCCTGACTGTCCCTAACTGCTTCTGCCTGCCAACCTGATCACCCCCTAACAACTCCCCTGCCAGCCTGATCGATGCCTAACTGCTCCACTGCTGGCCCAATCGCCCCCAACTGTCTTCCCCTGCCAGCCTGGTTGCCCCTAACTGTCCTCCCCTGATGGCCCGGTCACCCCTAACTGCCCTCCCTTGCCAGCTTGGTTGCCCCTAACTGCCCTCCCCTGCAGGCCTGACCGCCCCCAACTGCCCTCCTCTGCTGGTCTGGTCACCCCTAACTGCCCTCCCCTGCAGGCCTGATCACCCCCAACTGCCCTACCTTGCAGGCCTGGTCCTTCCCAACTGCCCTCCCCTGCTGGCCTGATCACCCACAACTGCCCTCCCCTGCCGGCCATCTTGTGTCCACATGGGGGCAGCCATCTTGTGTGTTGGAGTGATGGTCAATTTGCATATTACCTCTTTATTATATAGAAAGGATGTTATCTCATATGTTATGTATATGTTACTATTTCCCTACTTTCACCAAAGAAAAATGTTTCTCAGTGAAAATCAGTGGCATATCAAGTATCCCCTCCACAGAACTACAAAAAACACTGTAATTACTTGTACTCATTTGGTATTTATATCAATAGGCTGCTCCACGTTAAGCTATCTATGTATGTGCATAAGTATCTCCCATATAAATCATAACTCTTCAACTTGAACATCCCCTCATAGGTCTCAGGGTGGAGAGGGTATTGCACTCTGTGCTTCTTTCCCAGTCCCCCTAACCTCAATATACTTGTCCAGATGAAATTTTGTTAAATTAATATCAAGAAAGTTGTTGAAAAAAGTAATTTTATAAAAATAAAGTGAAAATTTTCACTAGGAATTAAGTATACATGGGTGTGAAGAGAAGAGTAAGTGTCTCAAAGACTACTTGTAGTTATTTATTCATTCACCCTCCCCTGTCTATAAGCTCCTTGACTCAAGACAGAAACCAAGAGTTTTGTAAGGCTCATTAAACTGTGGTGGACCCTGCCTTACCACTTCTCACACTCCTATCATCTGTGAAGCTCAAGATTATGGCAACTTCCTTCTGTTATATAACTCCCATGTGTCCAGCCCAAAGATGCTTAACAAGCATTTATTTCTGGATTTATGTGTGCATGTTTCAATTCCCCACAAAGAATCGAGTCCCTTCCATGGGCATATAAGATTGAAATAGAAATTTAGTCATTGCCCAGAATTACTGAAAAGATGACAGTAGTTGATAGTTACTTTGTACTTTCAGTGGGTCAGTCTGACTAAACTCCTGTCCTTGATCTGTAATTACTACCCATGTGACCTTGGGCAGACAACCTATCTGCACCTCAGTTTTCATATATATGAGGTGATAACCATTAGAGTATCTACCTCACAGCGTTGCTGTGAGACTTAAAGGAAGTAACACATGCCAAAATCTTAAAACACTCTCTAGCACATAGTGTAAGCTCAGCATGTGCTAGCTGTTTCATTACAGGAAGCCAGTCAGAATAGACATTCAGGACCTAAAGAAGGTTGCAGAGAGAAGACACAAAGGCAAACATCACAGATCACAGCTCTTAGTATCAGGTCCAGAGAGACCTATCAGGGATCGGCCATTGGCTCCTATCCAGATGAAGGCATCGGTTCCTGACAGAAGTTCCTGCTGCCTGGATTATTGCTGCTGCTGCTGTTTCACATTAGAGGGTTTTTATTTTTTTCTCACACTCAAGAGATAACCATAATACACTTGGCAGTTCAGGGCTTTTCATCCCGGACATTTATGGGATGTGATAACAACTCTCTTAGCTTTCGTTTCCCACCAAAGTATGCCAGGCCATCCCTGAGTAGAGCTTTATGGAAATGTCTTCCCGCTGTTAAACAGGACACGAACCAGGCCCAGTATGATTCTCCAGGGAAGGAGAGAGGATACGGGTCTGACCTGCAATAATTGCTTTTAGAACATAAGCAATAGTCGGGATGGAAAAGACAGACCAAGTAACAGGTCTGGGCTTTGGAATCCTGTTAGCAGATATTCCCAGGCTGCTGTGTCATCCAACTACGTGGCCATAGCTTGTCCATGATTCATTTCTCAGAACATCTGCAGGAAATAAGCCAGAAGTGAGCAGCCCCGCTTGGTCAGGTGGGTTACAGACTTGATTCATACAAACATGGGGATGGCAGCCTTCCAAAGGCAGCCTGAAGAGGGGGAGAAGAAGAGAAACCATCGCCCCTTCCTCCTCCTGCACTGTCCGCCAGGAAGGGGTAGGGGATTCTCTAAATGCTGAATGGAAGCCCTATTGGCTGATTTGGGCAACTCGCTATAGAAAAGAACATGAAATGCTTATGCAGTGCTTTGACATGATATTTATGTTGTCAGTTTAACTATCATTGTGAAGAAATTTAAATATATAAAAAAATAAAAATATCTATATTCCCGACTTATAACGTCACTCTTTCAATTGCTATTCCATCTTATTTTCCCCAATATAATAATTCTACATATCATATGATTATACCATCATTTATTTAACCTCTGTCCCATATTTGAATAATTATATTGCCTCTAATTGCTTAAAATTGCAACAGCAGAGATAAATAACTTTGAACATAAATATGTTTCATCATTCCCACCTATTTGTTCAGCAAAGATTCCTAGCAGAAATATTTCTGAGTTATATTGTATGAGTATTTTAAGGTATGTACATATTTCCATATTTCTTTTTCAGGAAAGAATGTTACACTTCCTCACATGCATGTGAAAGAGTCTTGCTCTTCCAAGCCTCCTAGCCTGAATGACAGGTGGGTCGGAAGGTAGGCAGGTAGGGAGGTAGAGCTATATATTTGTGGCCTACATATATTTTAAAAATCTTAGCTAAATTTAGAAATAGTTGAAGATTAATCCACCTGGAACAACATGGTGCATGCAAAATGTCATAAAGCTTTAAACAGATTCTAAGTCACACTGGAACTGAGGCAGGTAGGAAATCAGTGAAACTCAGAATAGTCAAGGAAGGCTTCAGGAAGTAGCTAGTCATCAGTTGAACCAAAAGCATGATTAATGTTTGTTCAGCCAGATACAAAAAACATGCATATCTGGGCAGGAGGAAAACTCAGATAAATATATGAAGCCAGAAAATGAGCCAGAAATATTTGGGGGGTAGTTTGTCCTAACAAACATTCATTTCCACCTCCATTCATTCAAGCAGTATTTACTTGGTACACAGTAAGTAGCTGGCAGTGTGCTAGGTGCTGAAATTACAAGGATGAATAAAACACAGTTTTGGTCTGAAGATGAAATAACCTCCTAACTAGCCTCCCTGCCTCCAAGTGCAATCCCCCCCAATCCATCACTAACACTGCCATCAAAGTAGCCTCCAAAAGTATAAACCTGTTTATATTTATATGATATCCTGGTTTTAATCCCCGGCTCATTTTTACAGGATTGGGACATTTCAGTGGCTTAGCCATGCTTTAGGATAAAATCCAAAGACCTTAATGGGGTTTTGTGGTTTTTCTCCATCTGTAGGCCTCCTACCTGCCCCCTCCTAGCACCCACCTTTCTCTCCCTGTCTTTCCAGAAATAATAAGCTTCTTTGGTTCCTTCAAGTCTTCAAATGCAAACTCCTCACACACAATGTCTAAACTCTTAGAATCCACACATGTTCTTTCCTCTTTTGAAGCACCCCCCCCCCCATTCTCCCGCTACGCCAAATGTCACCTGTCCATCCTCTAGCTGTCAGGTTCAGAAAGGCTGCCCTGGGCCCTGAGTCTGGGTTAAATTTCCCTGCTGCATATTCTCAAAGCTCCTTCTACTTCCCCTGCCTCCAAGTGCAAATTTTATTTGCATAATTTCTTTTCTACAACCCTCAAGATTGAGACTCCATAAATACCAAAATTCTGTCCTTTACATTTTTCTCTAAGTGCCTAACATTGCATTATGCATATAGTAGTTTCTCAACAAATACTTGTTGACATGAATCTAAATACAGGGGGCTGTATTGGTACAAAGCCTGTTAAGGAAAAGATTAGATTTAGAACATGGAATCATTAGGTCAAACAGAACCAGCACAGGTTTTGAACAGAACAGAACTCAGGCTCAGAAAAATGAATAGTGGCATTTTCAAATACTAATAATAATCTACTCAGTTTGAGTAGGTCATTTATCTTATAATAAGTAAGTTCCTACTATGTTTATCATGGATTAGAATTCAGAAGACAAGATCCAAACTGAGAGGCTTTGAGTAAGACAAATTTGAATCTATAGCTCATCTGTGACTTTTTAGCTATGTGAGCTTGGGCAAATTACTTAACCTCTCTGAGCCTAAATTCCCTCTTCTATAAATGGAGAGGCTAATGTCTCTCTTCCAAGGTCATGAGACCAAGAGGGTAGAGCACTGAATATAGCTCTCATCAAACTCTCACATTCACTAAATATTCATGTTTTTCCCTCTCCCTCTCAGCTCTTCCTCATGTCCCCCAAAGAAACTTGGACAAATCACATCTTCCTGGGCTTTCATGCTCTCCACTGTAAAACTAAGGGATTGGGAATAAGCAGTGATTGCTGAAACTGGTCAAACCTAAGCATCAATCATCAAGAGAGCTTTGGCTGAAAATCTCCAGGGTAGACCTGGAAGCGAGTTTCTTTATAAAGTTCCCCAGGTGATCCAGTGGCAGCCAGCCCAGCTCAGAACTGCAGTCCAGTGTCTTGGAAACACTAGCCTTTTCCAGCTCAAACAGGCAATAGTTTCATTCTTTTCACTGCTTCACACATGGAAAATGTTTACTCAATAAATCAAAATATGACTCACCTGGCTGGCATTTTTTGTTCCACCAGACCAAAACTATGCCTTAGTTAGCTTTATGTGTGTGCGCACATGCGTATGTGTGTCTGTTGAGGGAGGAAGAAGGAAAAACATTTTAAAATATCTTGCCTGCTTCTAACATTTTCTTTTCTGATTGGCATGAGCTATTCCCCCCAACAATGAGACCACAGTGGGATCAAGCAGTGAATTGCCTACAGAAGGCTGCTCTTAAAGTGGAGGATCCCTTTAGTCTTCTGCTCTTGTTATATTAACATCAATCACATTAGTAGCTTGGCCAGTGGTCATTGATTGACCTATTAAGACAACACCAGAAGATGTGGTCATTATGGACTCTCTGAACCAAGAAAAGTTAGTAAAGACAAAATTAAGACCAGTCCAGAAGTTGGTTGTTACTTTAACAGAGAATATGAGTAGAATCAAAGCCTTTTAAGGAAAAAAAGGGAGTGGGGAGCTGGATGTCCACCTGATAAAACAACAGAAAACATAAAAACTAAATGAGGCATGCAAGAGATGCAAAACCCTTGGAAAAATCTGAACTCAAACCCTGCAGAATTATATGGCAAATTTTATAAACATTTCTTCAGCTCCAGATGTTCTATTTCAAATTGAGATAAAAATCTATTAAGACATAGCCCATTCCGTTGAAAAACTTTCGACAAAGAAATCTAAAAAGAATGATAATTAAGGACATGTACTCAGTGCTAGCTACATTATACATGATATCTTATTTAATCTTAACAATCCTATATTGCAGATATTATCAGACACGTGTGACAGCTTACCTAATATCAGAGCTAATAATATTTGACTACCTCATTTTTAGTAATAAATGGACTGTTCAGAAACATCATAATATACAGAAAATATTTCCACACATATCTTTCTGATTATAATCAAAGTTCAAACATTCATTAAAGGAATATTTTCATTAAAATGCATTAAGCCCAATAAGTTTCTCTGTAACAGCCCAGAAACTTAATAGTCACTCAAGTTTCAAGGTCAAGATTCTGCTTCCTGAGATGGCACAGTCATTTGGGTGTTAAGGCTAGAATTAGTCCATGCCAGCCACGTAAATCTGTTCTTCTCTCTTCACTGAGCCAGAATAAGCAAAGAACTTTCCCCTTATTTACACCCATGTGTTGAGTAAAATGATAGTCCAAACTCCAAACAGTCATATGGAATGCCTGCTGGGCATTGGTGGACCAAGAACCATGCCAAAAGGGCTAGAGGACTGGAAACGAAATTCACCCAGTGGCTCCAAGAACAAAATCCACATATTTTCTTTCTTCCTTTACCAATAAAAAATCATCCCAAAACTAACAGTCTATCTAGGCTAATAATTGGACAACCAAGTATTCACTATTCCCCCAAATCCTTTAAAAAAGTCTCATTGACAGAGCTGGAAAGAAACTGAAATAATTTTTGCGTCTGATTGAAAACATGTTTCCTGATTCTCTTGGGTTTCCACGTTTAACAGCTCATTCCACAAAAACAACCTCTCTTCTCTCTGAGTGGCCTAGGGGGTTTCTGACCTTATTGGTGCATTTTAACACAGAGACTGTCCCGTTTGAATGTGACCTGTCATCACTGAACTTTGACTATACAATCATCCCTTCCCCCAAATTAGCTGAATACATCTCTCTATTTTGATTCAAGTTAGATGGTTGCTACTGAACTTGAAAAGGTTGTGTCTCACTTTCTGGTATCCTTGGACGGATTGCAAATTATAACCACACTAATTAGCACATGGATTTCTGGATTCTAAGTGTGCCAGGCTAAAGGAGAGGTATGGTAGGGGAAGGGAGAGGACAGGGTCATTCAGGGGAGAAAATAGAAGGGAAAAAGCATGGACAAAAGGCATCTGAGTGACCTTGTTTTATTCTTCTAAGCAGATACCCACTGCAGGATTAACTTCAGGAAAAGTCCTTAAGTATTATTAGCCTTACTTTGTTGTTATTCAAGAATAAATGTCCCTGTTCTTTCTTCCTAGATCCTCTTTTCCACTTCTTTTGAGTCATGGAAACACAACAGGTTTGGGGAGGTACTGAATTAAATTCACTCTGGCCTTGCTGGCAACCGCAGCCAAGCCCATTGAAATCCTATCCGTTATATAAATGAACTAGAAAAATAGGTCTTTATTTGGAAAGTTTCTGAGCTAAGTCTTGCTCTCATAGCAAAAATGGTAAATTATCATCTTTTAAAGTATACGTGTGTGTACACACACTTGTGTGTATGTGTGTATATAGAGAGATATAAACAGACACATATACATATTATGCATATTAATTCTTATGCATAGGTAGGTAGATTGACAAATAGAAAGACAGATATAGAGGTTCTACCAACAAAAATAGGGGGCTTTCTTGGGGGGGGGGTAGAATTCCCTCCTGGAAGTAACTTCCCATCCACATGGCAGTTCTTGAAAATGGAGACCTAATTCCTTGTGTTGCCCACCTCCTACTTCCCTGAAGGCTCAGGGGACCACAGAGCCCTTCTCCAATTACAAGTATAGCTGAGAACTATTAGAAGAAGCAGAGTGCATGCCTTGTTTTTCAACTTTGTCTCTTTGCCTTTTAAAACCTTCCCCAACATCCCCCCCTCCTCCAGCCCTTCAAATAGTCCTGTCCTAAATGGACCCTGCAGACTGGCCTGATGTTAAAAGAGAAATGTTTATCTTGGAGTGTAGAGATAATTGACAATTAGAAAAGAAGACGCTTTTAGCTTTTGGTCCCGGCACAGCGCTCCTGGACAAAGTGCTCTTTGCTTTGAAGCAGGGTGGAGTGCTGAGTGACTCAGGCAAGGATCTGTGCATGTTTATACTTAGGGCCTACCAGCATCCAGGGCTGGAGCTTTCTGGGACAGAGCTTCCTACCAACTGGTCCCAAAGAATATGAACATCTCCTAAAACATGAGACCAAATGATTCCAGCTCCTCGGAGTGAGAATCTAACTTCTCTTCCCTGATGTGTGGGATTATAAGAATTGACTTATAGAGCTGAACCCACATCTGACCCCAGATTTTGACTTAAACCACCCACCAGAGAAACATGCTATAATGAAAATTGGCTTTCTTCCAAATTCCAGTCTAAAAAGTTCGGTAATGTATGGCTCCCCTCCGCCCCCCCCCCAAAAAAATTATCATTACACTAGTATCTCAAGTGTGGCTTTCTCCATTGTATATTCATTTTTATTTTATGAAAATTTTATACTATTTCCTTTTCAAAATCCACAACCATTATTCTCTCCAACAAGGCTAACTATTCTAATGCATTTAATGAATTGCTTTTTATTTTTAATGTATTCTTAAAATTGGGTATATTTTATATAAATAGAAGTTTTAAAATTTTTATAAAAGTTATTAAATATTTAATTCTGTTTCTTGTTTTTCATTATATTTTTAAGATCTATTCATGAAGCTTTGTGTGAATCTAACTTACTGCCTCTATTGTGTTCATCTACCACTTCTTACGTCTCCAATGCTCTATATTACCGCCCCCCCCTCCCCCCAGCCCAAGTCCAGGAATGACTAAATCAACCTTTCAAAGGAAAACCAAAGAATGGAGATGTGCCTGTGATATATATTAAGACACAGTACAATGCCATAATAATAAAAACAGTACATTCAGAGGTCAAGAACAGACAAATAGATCAATAGAGAGCCAAGAGGTAGATTCTGCACTTAAAAAGACAGAATATACTAAGGAGAATGCCTTAAAAAATGGGGGGAGGGGAGATGGTTCTTAGGAGGGTGTGGGAAAACTGCCTCACCATATATGTAGAAATAACTGGGAATCTAACACCACATTTAATGATGGACCTATAGATGAATTAAAGTAAAAATGATCAAGTTATAATAAGGGAATATATGTAACTTTGAAACCTATCAATAGAAAAATATTTTAAAAGAAAATCTCAAAAATGAAAATATAAGACAAAGGTGATAATTTATAAATAATTAAGTATTTCTGTTCAATAAAAACCACCAAGTGACAAAGTAATTTTTTTTTGTATTTACTACTTGGTAGTGAGTAAGAAATTGTTATTGCTTCTTTTCATTTGACCTGCTCCAAATCCCAAAGAAGATGCATTCATCCTTTCTTCTTCAAAATTGATGAACAACTCAGCCTTCATTCTCTCCAAGCTCTGCATGGTTTTATAGATATTGACTGGAAGCACTTTATCTTTTCAATCTTGCCCAAACTGGAAGCCCCAAAAGGGAAAAGCAGTCTTGGAGAGTTTCCTGATTAAGCAAGAATGTGTGCACAGACATATTTCACTTATTTCAAAGTATCAGAACATGTAAACTCGTTTCTTGCCCTTCTGTCCCAGGCCTGATACTAAGCATGCATGAAATTCCTTAGATAGTTCCTGAGAAAGAATTCTGAGCTTGCAGAACTAGCAGAGGTTGGGAGGGTTGGTGGCAGCAAAGAGATGGCTGAAGTCAAGACCAGTTTTGTCCTCACTTTTAAAACAAGGACCCAGAAAAAAAACTATTTGCTATTTAAGGTAGCAAATTGTTTCTAAGCTTCCTTAGCAGCACTGATAAAATAAGAAAGCATTCAATCATAGGCATTGAAAGCTAGAAGGAAGGATTAACACATCCAGACATCCTCCATTGCAACAAGGAAACTGTGACGAAGAGTGCTTGGATGACGTGCCCAGTTTCATAAAACTAGTTAACGGAGCTAGGGCCATGACACAGCGTTAACTCCTTGCCCTGTTCTCATGATTCTCTAACTATATTAGCAAAGATATCTCAAAGTATTAGTGTGAGGGTTGCTCAAATCTCTCAGGGTTGCTGTCATATACTTTTTATTTTATTTATTTTTTTTTTGAGAGAGAGAGAGAGAGAGAGAGAGAGAGAGAGAACACAGAAGGGAGGGAGTGAGAGAGGTAAGAAGGGAGGGAGACATCAATTTGTTGTTCCACTTACTTATACATTCACTGGTTTACTATTGTATGTGCCCTGGCCAGGGTTCAAACCCACAACCTTGGCTTATTAGGACAATGCTCTAACCAACTGAGCTACCTGGCCAGGGTAGATATTTTAAATTTTTAATAAAAAGAGCAATAGTTGACATCTGTCAGAAACCACACAAACTACTAGCTGAAGGTAGTTCACAGTTCCAAAAGTAGATCCCATTGCTTTCCATTTGATGACAACATATCTTTGTAAAGCTGGGTTTTCATCTGTCTCTGTGATTAAAAGCAAGTACTCGACAAAAGTCTATGTAAAACAGAAAAAGAAGATGATAGCATTCAATCTGATTCCAAAGTCTGAGATTTTTTACAGGGCCCCATAAGCTTAGTTCAGGGTCAGAGCCACTCAAGGATGAAGGAGGGCAGGCAGGAAAGGACTATCAAGCACAATCTGTGCTCACACATTATGGTTGTCCAGGAGAAAAGGAAAAGATATAGAAATAGAATTTCTGGTCTCCAAAAACACTTCCATCCAGTTCAGGACAGAACGCATTCACAGGACAATTTAAGAGTAATACAGAAGCAATGTCACCTTAAAGGCAAAGCACTGTTCACTGGGGCCAACAGAAGAGAATGCAAAAGAGGAAGGTAAGGTTTCTGTTTTTTTCCACATGCCTTGAGGCCTACAGCTTGAGCTCCTTTGAAGCTATTTACAAGGTGTTTAAGATATGTATTTTGATGATGCTGAGCTCTGTGGAAACTCACCATAGACTTCTGCAATCGAGTTATAAGAGATTTTATGGAGTCTTGGGGTGTTAACACTCACCAGGTTCTCTGAAAATCTTGCCATCCAGACATTGCAAACTGATAGCTATGAGCTACTTTTAGATTATAGCCATTGATTTTTGGCTCAAACATTACTAATTTTTTAAATTTTTATTTTGAACCTTTCACCAACAATTAAGATTTTACCTTTACATCGCTATTGCTAACCTCTCTTACATAGTCAGGTGTCTCTGTCATGCACTGGCACATGGGCCTGACCACAATCAGCTGCAGCTGACTCATAGTTGCCCCTTAAAGAAGGCCAAGCTTGGCCTGATGACACATTGGCACCACAGGCCTGGCTCCTGTAGGTATTCTGGTTTTCAAGCCTACTACAGTGCCACCTGCACACTGTACAGATGAGAAGCAACCTGGAACCCAGAGTGACAAGAGAGACTCCCTCAAAACCTCTTGCTTACTAGAGGCAGAAATGGCCCTAACCTACAATCTCTCAACCAGATCTCCTTTGGGATTTAAGGAATGAGGACATCATACAACACGAAATGCTAGAAAAAGTCCTAAGAGAGAAATAATTATATTCCTAGGTCTATTGCTTGTCTTTGGGTGACCTTTAGCAAATCTTCCCAATTTCCCTCATCTATGCAGCTACAGTAATAGTATGTATCTTACTTCATTGGGTTGCAGTTACAATAGAATAAAACATTATTAAATGTTCTCCAAACATAAGGAAAAACAGTCCTTTTTAGAACACTGGAATCAGCCTAAAGTTATGGGTTCTAGGCCTAGTTTCTCCACGAGCTATACATTTCCTATGTTCTCCAGTTTCAAATGCAAATATGGTTTTATTTCCCATGATCTTTGCAAGACTAATCTCATTCATCATTTCTTGAAATGTTTTTCTTGAACTAAAATCTTTATTACTTGGGTGGAACCCAAATGTGAATTAAACTAATAGAGACTGAAAATGGACTATTGACCTGCGTCCACTTTGCAGGCATGTCAGAAGCACAGCAGGTGGTTGATAAGGAGCTGTCATTGGAAACCTCAGCACCTCCGCTTTGGCAGAACGCAGACCTCATCAAGAGCAGAGACTCGAGCAGCGCTCAGAGAGGAAGAGAAGAGATATAAATGACTGGACATGTGCATCCAAAGCGCTAAGTCAGTCGAAGCAGCCTCCTGCTGAGCTCAATGGATCTTTTCTCAGTTGCCCAGAGCCTTGGCTGTAGGCTGCTTGGCAGTGGCTGCTGGGAAGACAATTTTTAGCCCATCGATTCATTTGAGCTGGGCAGTTTGCCCTGGTACTTAGGCACTCAGACAAAAATGTCCTTAATCACTGGCAAAACCTGGAATGGAGAGGGGGCCAGTGGCTCACTCAGCACCCCCAGGGCTGCTGGAAGAAGGGTGGTCTAGAAAGCTCAGCGTGCCAGTCCCTGAGAAGTCACAGGCACAAAGGCTCTAAGTCAACCCTGATCTTAGGGTCTGGAACACTCTACTTCAGAGCACCGCCCTCCTTCCTTCACCCTCAGGTAAACCAAGAGCAGCTGGGAGCAGGTTTGCAGGGCTTTGCTCACTGTCTACTCTGCGTAACCTCTCGATCTGTGCTGGGCTGACTCCTACCTATTCCAGGGTGTGCCTCCTCCAGGAAGCTTTCCCTGGCTTCCCTCTTTCTCCCTTTTGGGATCAGGCCCCTACCGAACCCTCCTTGAAACCTTGCTCACTCACCAGTATTGTATCACCATCACAGCATATTGTAATGGCCTCTTGTTCACCTTCTCAATACGACTCATATGAGACTCAGAGCTTCTATTTAATTATCCATCTCTAGCACATAGCAGAGCGCCTAGCATATGAAACACTCAAATCCTGAAAGGCTTCTGGAGGGAAGCAAAGAGAGATAAGGAAGGAGGGGGATAGGCAGGCAGAGGTGACTACTTTGATGAAAGTGAGTCACTGAGGAATAAAATGGTACAGCCACGCTAGTCAACAAAATCCCCCAAAGCAGTACTAACAGCAGAATCTGGTGTCTGATCAGTCAGTATAATCAGGAAAAAACTAACCCTGGGACTGAGAAACAAAAGGTCTCGGTTTTAATTTCAACTCCACCCTGCAACTGCCTACCGCAGGGCTGGACAACCTGTGTGAAGTTTCAGCATCCTCACCTGTAAGCCTTAGGAGGACCAGTTGAGATCATTACTGCAGGAGTATTTTGAAAGTCTAAAGAGTCCTGTGAATGCAAAGGATTATTAACCTCTCAATCACCAGTAGGAAAGAATTAGAACTAATTCCTCTCATTAATTCATAGCTCCTTTCTCCTTCCAAACCTGAAGCCTTATGATTCACGTAGGAAAAATCAAAAGAGGATTGTCTGCTCCCTATTTAGGAACAAGCCTTTATGTTGTAAGTAAACTTTCTTCATGAACTAAACACTCCAGAAACACAGAGATTATATCACATTTTAATAACAATGATAAGGATGCCTTAAGCAAATTATAATGTCAGGAAGAGTCCTCAAAACACACTCAGGTTGAATTTTTATGAGCCCTTCTACAGAAAGGCCAGTCAGATAGGATAGCCTCAATTTACAGATGGTAAAACTGAGACTCACTGAGGTGAAGTGACCTGCTCAATATTGTAAACTTCGGTAAGCATATAAAAGAAAGCTAAGCACAAGTTCAAAAATATTTATAGAGCCCTGGCCTGCACATCTCAGTGGTTAGAAAGTCAGCCACGTTGATGCTTCGTCCTCTCTCCTCTCTATCTCTCCCCTCCCTCCCACTCTCTCTGGAAATCAATGGAAAAAATATCCTCACTCCTCAGGTGAGAATTAAACACACACACACACACACACACACACACACACTTGTTTAATTTTTTTTTTACAGAAATATAGTGCTGGAAAGGATCGAAGAGGTAAGCAAGTCCAACTTCCTACATATGCAGCAGATCCCTGACAAAGGATACACCAATAACTGACAAGTGACTTAAACATATTTTATTTTCTAGAAACAAAACCCTTTCCCATGAAAATTTTGTCTCAGAGCCAGTTTACTCATTGTATAAGAGATGATAATTAACACATATTTCCCAGGTTTTTATAAAGATGAAAATAGATAATGTGGATAAAGTACTTAGCAAGGACAATTCCTAGCATATAGCAAATATTCAGTAAATGTTAGTTCTTATTACTATAATTTTCATTAGTCCACTTTTGTGTTTGTTTCTGGTTTTTCGTGTGTATTGGGTTTTTTTCTGGATTCTCTCCAGCCTCTTGCACAGATTCATTCACTGTTTTGGAGGAATTGGGGAAATTCTATTTTCATGATTTCTCTAAGTCATCCTCTGTGGAGTGTCAATTATTGATCTTAATCTGTTTGCATCATAGAGACTTAGCCAAGGGATGAATCCTCACCAGCTGAATCAAAGACAAAGCATTCTGAGGAAACTAGATTATTTTTTCCAGAATCTGAAAGGAGCCTCTTTGGCAACTTGCCATTTAAATAGCACGATGGTGTGGCATCTAGCATCCTAAAAATGTTGACAAAATTCTTGTACAATCTAGTTTTACCATGCAGACTAGCTTATTGCTTAGAAAACTCTGACTAAAAGCATACTACATAAAATGCCTTTTTTATGTTAACAATCTCTTTATGTGAGCAGGACCATACATTGCAATATAGAAAGAAACTATAGGAATTTCAGCTTTTATATTAATGTCATCTTTTCTGTTTGAATTTTATTTTTAGTAGGTTTTTAATGTCCATAATCTATTCCTACAGTTGCACATGTACAAAGTTTATTAGTGAATGTATATATGTTTTGGGTCTATGATCATATTTTTATAGGTAAGGCATACATTTTTTAAACCAATAGTTTATACAAATCCTGAGATTAGTAAGTGTTTAAAAAGTTACTATGTAATCTTCTTCACCATTCCCCATAAAAAATAGACAAGATATGCTCCTTTATAAACTAAAGTTATCATTTTACTGTTTTGTTTCTATATGGATTTGAAATTTAATAAAATTGGTTCATTTCTCTAAATCTCTACCTTTTACCTCTCTACATAAAACCTACCTCCTATGTACTATGATCTCTGTATAAAGAAAGGGTGGAAAAATGCTACCAACATTCAAAGGAAATACTCCTAAAGGCAAATGGAAAACCAAACCATAAACCCAACTGAAGAGCTTGTCCTCCTTTATAGCAGTGGCCCAATCTTAGCTCCACCAGCCAACACCTGCACAGGTTCCCATGGAGTGAACTGAGGCAAACACCAAATGCCATGTAACCGAGTTAACACCTCAGGCAATGCTGTCATGAGTGTGGCTCAGTTCTCACTTTCATGTCTGAGACCATTCTAGATTCGTGCCTACCCTCCAACAATAGAGAAACGAGCTGTGAAAGATGTCTTCTCCATGCTCCTCGGTGCAATTTCTCTCTCCCAGAGACTGACAGGTATTTAGCAATATTTCAGGAAATTTTCTTCCCCATTGGCAGTTTTTGTCCTCCTTTGGTGGTAGTGATGAAAGGTTCTAGACAGAATGTTTATGTCCCCCAAAAAATTCATAAGTTGAAACCCAACCCCAAATGTGATGGTATTAGAAGGCGGAGTCTTTGGGGAGTGATTAGCTCATGAAAATGAAGCCCTCATGGGCGGGATTAGAGCCCTTAGAAAAGAGGCCCCAAGAGCTCCCTTGCCCCTCCCACCACGTGAGGACACAGGGAGGAGATGTTCATCTATGAGCAGGAAGTGGGCTCTGACCCCATGTCAAAGCCACTGAGGTCCTTTCTCTTCCCAGCCTCAAGGACTGTGAGAAATAAATATTTGTTGTTTATGCCCCTTAGTCTATGGTATTTTTGTTACAGTAACCAAATGGACGAAGACAGTAGACATGGTGATTTAAGTCCCACAAATCTCTGCAAAGGCACCTAGGGATACCAGAATCTCTCAAGGTTACCTTGGAGAAATATGCTACCACCCTGACTCCATTCTCACAATTTCCCTGTGACCCAGAAGGCCTTGCAGTCTACATCATGGTGCACTGCAAAGCATACCCTTTCACAAATGGATACCCAAGGTAGTGCTTCCCAACCATTTGTGAGTCATAAACCCTGCAGCAGAAATCCTTCTGAATGTTCACCAAAATATTTTACTTCCCTTCTGGGCACCAAGAAGACTATATTCCTCACCTTTTAAAAATCTAAATAGGGCTATGTGGTGAGTTCTGCCCAATAGAATGTGCAAGGAAGTCACACAGGCCAATTTCAGGCCAGCACCTAAGGTGTCCTCCAGAACCACCCATACTCTTTTTCATTAGCTGATTGGCTGCAAAGTAGCCGGTGGAAGAGTCCAAGGAGGCCCTGCAGAAGGTCAGAGCACTGAAGAAAAGAAACTGAGTCACAACTCATGAAAGAAGAAATTGATTACACTGGACTTCATTAAAATTAGAAATTTCTCTGCTCTGCAAAAGACAGAGAATGAAGAGTCAAGCCACAGACTGGGAGAAAATATTTGCAAAATACTTCTCTAATTAAGGACTCATGTCCAAAATATACAAGGAGCCCTTGAAATCAACAACAGGATAACAAATGGCTTAAAGAATAGACCAAAAGATAGGATTAGGGGAATGCAAATTAAAACAAAAAGTAAATACTTCTACATGCCTCTAAAATGGTTAAAATCAAAAAACTTGCTGGGAATTTGTCAAGGGTGGCTCAGGGAATGGCAGAGTCAGGCCTGGAAAGCTGTGGCCCAGATCACGCTCCCAGAGGAAGCCTGTGCTGGGGACCCTGGAGGGATCTCACAGGTCTACAGGAACCAGCTAGGAATATAGGGATGAGAAACACCTAGGTTCTTCCTCTGCTCCACCCTGACCCCTGGCAACCCACTGATCGTGTCATCACCACAGTTTTGTCTTCTCTGGAGTGTTCTATATGGCTATGGTCATACGGCATTTGACCTTTCTGGATGGTTCCTTTCAGTTGATAAATGTGTGTTTGGGGCTCCTCACATGTCTTCTCATGCCTCTGCAGCTCATTTCTTCTCATCTTGAGTGGCATTTCATTGCCTAGATGTACCTCATTTTATGTATCTTTTCATCTGTTCAGGGACATCTTGTTTACTCCTATGTTTGGGCAGTTGGGAGAGTGGGTGGGTAGTAGGAGATGAACCAAAGAACTTGTATATATATATGCATAACCCATATAGACAACAGGGTGGTGAAGGCCAGGGGCGGGGGACAGGCTAGAAGGGGTCAATGGGGAAAAAGGGGACATATATAATACTTTCAACAATAAAGATTTAAAATTGTTAAAAATCCAAATACACTGATAATACTAGTTGCTAAGAAGAATGTAAAATAACAGATACTTTCATTCATTTCTGGTGGTTATAGCTACTTTGGAAGATATTTTGGTAGCTTCTTGCAAAACTAAACCCAATTTTACCATATCATCCAATAATTGCACTTCTTGGTATTTACCTCACTGAAAACTTTTGTCCACCATAAAACCTGCACATAAATGTCTATAGCAATATTCATTATCACCAAAAACTGGAGGAAATTCTCCAGTAGATGAATGGATAAGTGAACTATGATATACTCATACAATGGAATGGTAATTGGTGATTTAAAAAAAAGTCACCTATAGAACTAGGAGGAGATGTGTGAATCTTGGATACATGTTGCTAGGTGAAAGAAATCACTGGTCGGGGGGTGCTCCTTATTCTTTGATTCCAATTGTATCATATTCTGGAAAATGCAGAATGGGTGGGATGATAGGAAGATCAGTGGTTATGAAGGGAGAAAGTTTTTAATAAGTGAAACACCAGGAATATTTTGAGCCACTGAGACAATCCTACGTTACTGTAGATGTGGATACATGACACCATGAATTTGTCAAAACTTGTAGTCTTATACAGCACAAAGAATAAACCTCAAAGTATGCAAATTTTAAAAACTTAATTCAGGAGGTCAAGGAATCTCAGAATGGAATGTGGCAAAACAATCTAACTGTATTACAAATGTCTGAACCAACCTCACAGATGGGAACAAAGGCAAAAGTTGCTGACCCGAATAACTGGAAATGAGTACAATTTGTAAGAATAAAGTAAAAAAAAAAAAGTAATAAAAATACCTGATGTAAGTACTGATAAAGTTGTCACCCCAGGCAGTTAACTATTCTGATGCCACTACACATAATGGTACAATTAAGAAAATAAATGCCAGTTGGATGGGGCCAGGTTTCTCATTTTTGGAGTGGAAGATTACAAACAAGAGGAAGAGACTAGAATGATCCATGTGGCAATGAATTAGAGTTGGAGACATCAATATGAACTTATGCTTGTATAATATAGATACAGATAGTGATATATAAAAATTTATTCATCTACATATATACACATACATTGCTTTGCTGTCAGCTGATCTTGTACCAATAGTATACCTAGTGCCCAGATGTTCTTTTCCAATATTGTCCAGTAAAAGAAACTAGAGTCCCTTGGAAAAATGGCTGATTCTAGGACTCGGGCAGGGATTAAACAATATGCACTTAGAGCATCTTGAAGTACCAGTAAGGAAGTGCTTTAAATATCGCAGTTAATAGGAGTAAGAATAAATAAAAGTGGGGAAAGAGACAAATCTCTCTTCAAAAGAATTATAAATAATTTACCTATATACTGCACCCTGAAAAGAGGTGGAACATAATGTTCCACTAATGCAGCATTTGGGCTGCAAGTAGTAACTTCCTTCCAAAAAATACAATGAGTATAGAAAGGGGGTGGTGAGGGAAGAGAAACTTTACAGTGGAGACATACAACAGACACTACCTCAGCCAATTGATTAAGGTGATCACCAGTGATGTCATGTTGCTAAAATGTACACTTGATATGCTGCAATGAAAATGCACATCGCTTCTGTGATCTTCCTCCCAAACTCAGAACCCCAGACAAAGAAGGAAGAAGCAAGGAAGGGAGGGAGGGAGGAAAAAACTAAGTCATGAATTATCCGTGTGGAGTAGAACATTCTCTTCTAGCCCCCCAACTGAACTGAGCTACTCATAAATGGGAAATAAAAGTTTATGCCACAAACATTTTTAGAGTTGTTCGTGAGAGCAGCTAGAAAGACTGACTAAATACAGATTCCTTTCAAAATATGATGAAAGACATGTTCCCTCTTAACAGAACAATACAGGTATGTCCATATATACAAAAGCTGGTATGCAGATGACACTTTGCTGAGAGAAATCCTGTAGCTAGTGCCAACACAGGGTCCTACCTATCCCCAGTGGTGCTTTGAAATTCTTCCACCATCACAGCCTTTATTTTGAATAATTTTTATTTGACGGATTTAGTAGTTTCCTTCTCATCATGGCCCAAATAATGTGAAATCCATATTATCATTTGGTCTCTATTTCCCAAAAGGACAGATGAGCAAAGCATGGCAGGCAATGGTCCTAGGTATCCATGGGGTCCAATGCAGGAACTTTCTCCTTCCCACCTGGAGAAACTGACTGAGCTTAGCTGAACGGATTTTCTAGTTTCAACAGTGCAAATAAAACATCATTTTAAATATGCTAACCCAGTGGTCGGCAAACTGCGGCTCGCGAGCCACATGCGGCTCTTTGGCCCCTTGAGTGTGGCTCTTCCACAAAATACCACGTGCGGGCGCGCACGTACAGTGTGATTGAAACTTCGTGGCCCATGCGCAGAAGTCGGTATTTTGTGAAGAGTCACACTCAAAGAGCCGCATGTGGCTCGTGAGCCGCAGTTTGCTGACCACTGTAACCTAACCATCCCCCTTTTATGTTCCCAGACCTGGGTAGGTTATGAAGTAGTGTCTAATATTGAGAAGCAGCTAAAAAGCAACCACATTCCACCACTAATATTGCTGTATATAACCTTGATGCTGGCTATACCATACCCACCCCTAACTTCACTCTCCCCACCCTTCCCTTCACTCACCTTGTAATACAATCAATGCCTGTGTTGCCACTTCCCTTGTTCCCCTAGATCCATCGCCCAGGTTAATCATTGGTACAAGTTAGGAAACACAGTATTAGTACCAATTATCTAATTTGGCTGCATTTTTAAAAGAAATTTGTAGGACATGATTTTGAAAATTTCCCAATGTATAATTTTATTTAAATGACTTACAGAAATAAATGTGTACATCTTTACTTCTATACCTGCTTGTCTGTGAATTATTTTATTATTTGCCAGTAATCTAAGCAGCTTTCTTAACCAGCAATCACAATGTGGCATGACCTACAGTCATAACTAAACTGTGATGGCTAGAAGCCCATGTTTTCCCCAATTTCCTCTCCCTCAAGTAGTTCCCGGAATCACCAGAGAGGCTTATATACATCAAGGATCAGCCAGAAACATCAGGCTCATCTACAGCTTCCAGGCCCCTTTAGCTCCCCAGAGTGGCCTCTCTGAGCCCGATTAGGTGTCAATGCCAGATGCTGCCAGAGGAGGTGATAATGTGCCCAACCCCACTGGACCTAGACCAGACCTACTGCCCCTTTGAGCCTGAAATGGCAGCTACTCTGAAAGATGACCCATCGTTCTATTGTGTAGCACTTCTGGAGGTTGGGACTAAGAAGCGATAGTTACAAAAGTAAGAGTCATAAGCCCAGAAGTGTAAAAATTGTTAGTGATACAACCAACTCTCAACTCATTTACACACACCGTCACCTTCTCCCAGAAGAGCTGGGTCAGACCAAGTCCCAACTTTCTATACCATGAGGTATTCAGCTTCCTGAGACGTCTTCACAGGTGGGTCCTCAATCCCTGTGGGCACTCACACATGAACATGAACTCATGGGAGAGGAATGTCACTTGGATTTCACTAGCTTGGCTGCACCTGAGCCCCAGCATTGGTGCAGTCAGGGTAAACTAGTACTCATCACATACTTATGTAGTCAATAATAGACATAAACTGGTGCAATAATGAGATTTCTTCAGGATGCTCACTCAAATTGCTTTAATTTGTCTAATCACCCTTTATATTTAATTATGCATACTCATTTATGTATGTGCCTGTGCTTAAGAAATTCACTTAGCTCTGGTCAGGTAGCTCAGTTAGTTGGAGTGTCATCCCGATACACCAAGGTTGCAGGATCAATCCCCAGTCAGGGCACATAAAAGAATCAACTAGTGAATACATAAATAGATGGAACAGCAGTTCAATGGTTCTCTCTCTCCCTCCCTACCTCCCTTCCTCTCTCTCTCTCTCTAAAATCAATTTAAATTTGTTAAAAAAAAAAGGTCACTTAGTCCCCATATGCTGAAGAAGAAATCATTACCCAAGTGGAAACAGAAGTCAGAAAGAAAAAGGTTTTGTCCAAGTTTGTTTGTTGTTAAGAGTGTATTTTTATTCCATCTTGATAAACAGAAAACTAGCTTTATCTACAACACTATGAAATTCTAACCACCAATCCTTTGCTTTGTCCATATAAACGGTTAATTTCTGAATTGACCCTACTCATACTACTAGTTTTATTTTTCAATGTCTGAAAGATTTGAACATGGCATGAAAATACAAGTGACTATTAATGCTATATAAAAAATATACATAAAGCAATTGTCAGAAAATGTTAGAATTTCATTCATCTCACACCACACACACTTCATATACCATTATGTATAGAACATTAGGGGTCAGATGATTTTGAATGCTAAGAAATATAGCTTCTAGATTTAATAATCTCATTTTAATTCAGAGTTGAAAAACAGTTAATGGTGTTGGGGCGTTGGATGACCCAGTGGAATAAAGAATACATTGTATGTTACCCGAATTCTGGGTTTTAGTTAACTTCCAAAATAATATGAAAAATAATGTAGAAATGTTATACTCTTTTGGTTTTCTTCATCTATGCAATATTTACTTTGTAATAAAATGATACTAATGACTTGTATAAAGCTTCCTAATATTCAAAGCACGCTCATATAAATTGTTTAACCTGCCTTTCCAACGTCCCTGTAACAAAAAGTAAAGCAGAATTAATACTGAGTTTTAAAATAAGGGAAAAGAAGTGCAGGCAGGAGTTGGGAGGCTTGTTGAAATCAAGAAAAAGAGAAAAATAGAGTCTAGAAATCAGTCCTACAAAATCTCAAAGTCTTTGTTCTCCTCACCTTCTCTAAGCCAGACATCCAAGATTTGAATGTGGCTCACACTTTCTGAGTAAACTTTGGCAAATTAGTCATCATTCCTAAGCCTCAGTTTCCTCCTATATAACACAAGAGGCCTGATGCACGAAATTCATGCAAGAGTAAGCCTTCCTTTCCCCGGCTGCAGGCCCCAGCTTCCTTCTGGCACCTGGGACCCGGGCTTCCCTTGCAGCCCAGGCTTCATTCGGAAGGTCATCCAAAAGGACACCTGGAAGGACATCCTGCCTAATTAGCATATTACGCTTTTATTAGTGTAGATAGGAAAGTTTCTCACACCAACATTACAAAAACATTAGTTTTTGTGAAGATGTATAGCAGAACGTGTTATGTAAAAATGCCACACTTGTGTAAGTCCTCAATAAATATTATTTTCCTCCTCCTTTGATTATTTCCAGAAACCCCCAGTCATACCATCACAGTGCCCTGGAGTATGAATCTCTGAAAAACCACATTCAGGATTTATCTGGAACTAGGAAGAGATTACGTTGTGAAATCATTTTGGGTAGGAAACTCAATGGAGGGGTTTCATCTGCTGGGAGGTTCAGACACTTCTCTGAGCTCTGTCCTGCCCAGCTCTGTGAAACAGCTCGCTTTCATCCATAGGTCTCTACAGGGGCAGCCTGTCTGAGGGATCTACCTGCTTCAGTCTACCTGGTCACAGATGCTCTTGGTATACCTCATCCTAGTTGGCTAGATTAAAAAGACCCTGTGGCTAAGCCAGTGATGGCGAACCTTTTGAGCTCGGCGTGTCAGCATTTTGAAAAACCCTAACTTAACTCTGGTGCCATGTCACATATAGAAATTTTTTGATATTTGCAACCATAGTAAAACAAAGACTTATATTTTTGATATTTATTTTATATACTTAAATGCCATTTAACAAAGAAAAATCAACCAAAAAAATGAGTTCGCATGTCACCTCTGACACACGTGTCATAGGTTCGCCATCACTGGGCTAAGCAGTCTGGGAAGGGGAGCACTTGACTTTGGGCTGGACCCCACATAGCTACAGAGCATTATGCTCGAGTTCTCTGAGGTTTTGAGGTATCACATCATCAGAGGAGTCAGTGTACAGCAGACAAGCACTGGCCAGGACAAGGGAGACATGGGTCAGAGCCACGGGTCAGAGCCACAACCAACTTCTAAGTGTTGACTCAACAAGGTCTCTTCACCTCTTCGAGCTTTCTAGTTTTTGTGCACATAACTAGGGGTATTAGACCCACTGTTATAGTCCTGTGACTCTATGATGCAAAGGGACCTTGCACTTGGGGTCCCAAGGATGTCAAGGAACAAAATCACCCAAAATTCAATAAAGGAACAAAAACATCATGGGAAATCTAGGTGGTAAAAGCTTCAGTAACATCTGTCATTTGTCAAGGTGTGAACCAGTGCCTGAAAGACTTGTCAACCAGCCAACAAGAGCACTGGGAGAAGCCCTAGATGAGATGAGTAGATTAGAAAGAGGGAGTCAAGTGAGGAGTGTGGGAGAGGGAGGCAGAAGTAAGCAAACCTTCAAAGAAATTTGAGAGTTGCCTGAGGAAACAAAACCAGGCAAGGGGCCAGGAAGCCCCTTCCGAGGAAAAAAATGTGCTTTGGCCACAAGGAGAGAAAGGTTTTGGCTGCCTGCTTATTCAAGATCCCTCCTTCCTCCCAACCATCTTGTCATTCATTGCCAAATTATTCTTCCTAATTCACCTTAATATGCCTGGAGGATCTTATAAAAGGCTTTGTAAATGAGGTATAATTTGATGGAGACTTAGGAGATGAGCAGGAACTCATAGAGGTGGGCTGTTGAACTCCAAGCAAAAGGAAGAAAGAGAGCATCTATTTTATGAAGCAGCTCTTGTGTTGCAGATGTTGTGCTAGGGTTGTGGATGTTGTGTTAGGTGCATTGTAGGCATCTCATATAAAACCACACAACAGGCTCTGGCCAGGTTGCTCAGTTGGTTACAGTGTGGTCTCAATGCATCAGCTTGTGGGTTCAATTTCAGGTCAGGGCACATACAAGAATCAGCTCCTGAATGAATAAATAAGTGGAACAATAAAGCAATGTTTGTTTCTCACTCTCAGCAATAAATTTCAAAAACAATTTTTTTAAACCATACACCACCACCAGGAGGCAATCATTGCCCCCATCTTACAATAAGAAAGAAGAGGCTCTGAGAGGCTAAGGAATTTACCCATGGTTACCTGCTCCTAATTTAAAAACCTCCTAACTTTAAAACCTATACTAAGTTCATTTTGCAAGTTCTCTTTTCCCACTGCACCTCTCAACACATACAGAGGCACAGAGTTGAAAAAGAATAAGGTTTTATTTGGGAAGCACTGCATATGCTTTCTCTGCATGCACAGTACAGTTAGATGGGCATGACAGGTGGCCCAAAAGTCAGCTTGAGGCCAGATCAGAAGTGGTCTTGAGAGTTGTAATGCAATCTTGAGGACAATAGGAGACCACTGAAGTTTGGAAGGGATAGCAGCAGACAGACAAGTAGACAGCTAATTAGTCAGGTGTCTGTGCATAGAGCATAGCACTACCTCATGACTCATTAGGTATTTACCTAATTGTATCAGATCTTGTTTTTCTTGAGAAATATCATCATCCAGAATAAGTTCAGGTCTTTCCAGGCTACCTCTGCTATCTGTGATTAAACTCCCTTTAGGGTCTGTCATCAGGATATTAGGTCTAGAGGTCTAAAGGTGTCATGTCCATTCCCCCAGTTTAAGGAGGGTAAGAGATGCATTTGCAGACACCCTGTTTATCTCACATCCCAGACTCCAGTCAAAAGAGTATTCCCTTTAAATAAAGGGTTCTCGGTGGGGACCTCTTCAAGCAGCCTCCAGACCAGCAGTACTGAGAGAGTCTTCCTTTACCATTGGAATCTGGGATTCATGTTTCTTTCATGTTTTATAAACCATTCTCTCCACTTTATAAACCAAGACCAGACTGTTGTAAGTTCCATGTTTTCCATCATGCTGTATACAAGAAAATTGGAAGCTCATGTGTAAAAAAATAAAATAACAATAATAGTAA
>NW_005872299.1:56548-75994 GCF_000147115.1 Myotis lucifugus | reverse complement strand
CTGGGCCTGGTTGGCTGGAGGCAGCAGAGAGGAGGGTGGAGAGGGGACCCCCATTCCCCCAAGGCCGCTCTCCTGGTGCTGGCGCACCTGCTGGAGAGGCACGGAGGTGCACAGTCCCCTCAGGCCCAGCAGAACCCCTCCTTTCTCCCCGGGGGTGGAGGGGCTTCCAGTGGAAAGAGGAGCCTCAGTTTCAAATCCAGAGAGTGAGAAGGGGCTGTGGAGCCCCTCCTGCCCCAGGCAGTGACGTGAACTTCCTGCTGGAGTAGGATTTGTGGGGCATGGCTGGTGCCCAGCTGGGGTGGGTCCTGCACCTGCAGGTTGGGGCCAGGACCCAGGAGGGCCTGTGGAACCTGAGGCGGCCCTGTACTGTGGGTGAGGGGGCTCCATACCCTGCAGCGGCAGGCTGGTCCCCAGTCTGATTCTACAATGGGGTGGCGGCCTTCCAGACCTTGCAGTGCCTGGACCCCTCCCCCGAGGCCAGGGTGGAAAGCCCTCCTCTCTCACTGTGACCCAGTCCTTCAGTCCTTCGGGGAGGCCTGGACTCCGAGTTAGGGAGAGTGGAAGCTCCAGGGGAGGGGGGGGCTAGGGGGTGGCGGATCAGGAGCTGAGTCCCCCATGTGCCCTGAAGTCTGGGTTCCTGGGAGCCAGGAGCTCTGCAGAAAAGCCATTTCCTGGGAAAAGAAGGCCTGAGACTCTGCTGGAAGGCACCACCAGGCAGATGGCCCCCTTGGGGATCTGCTCCGCACAGGGAGGGAGGACGGGGTGACACAGTACAGCCTGGCCCTGTGCTCTCGCCCTCAGGTTCCAGGTACAGGTTCTGCCTAAGTGACTGCCTGTCCACGGGGCCCTGTGGGTGGGCGGCTGCCAGGTGGTCCACACACATCCAGGTCCCCTGTGCCCCCCAGGAGGGTGTGGGCTGCCTGCCTTCCCATTGGGCTCTGGGGAATCTGAGTCTTTGTAGGGCTTTCCTCCCTGGGTGAGGGTGTAGTCAGACCTTTAGTGTTTCCAGGGTTAAGAATGAGGGTCTGAGTGACTCAGAGGCCAGCGCTCCCAGGGGAGGGAGAAGGACCTAGGACTTGGAGTTGGAGGGAAGGCTGGAGTGAGACACGCCTGGGCCTGGGGCTGTGTCTGCAGGCATGGCCATGGGGTGGACCTGGAGGGCTCTCTCTCAGGAGGATGGGCTTAGGGCCTCTGCTCCGCTCCCCCCCCCCCCCTCCCCATTTGCCTGGAATCACAGCCTGAGCACCTCCCATCCTGGGCTCAGCAGGAATCAAGGTGGGCGGACCCAGATGCCTGGGCTGGAGATGGACAGGAGGGCATGTTGCCTGTGGTCTCTGAAATCTTTTCTAACTGAGCCTGGGCCTGCAGAGGTCGGTGACACTGAAGCAGCAGGGCTTTGTCCCCCAAGAGACCCCTGCAGGCCAGGTCAGTGCCCATGGGGACCCTAGGGGGGGCCCACACAGGGGTCCTCAAACTACGGCCCACAGGCCACATGCAAATACAAATATTGTATTTGTTCCCGTTTTGTTTTTTTACTTCAAAATAAGATATGTGCAGTGTGCATAGGAATTTGTTCATAGTTTTTTTTTAAACTATAGTCCGGCCCTCCAACGGTCTGAGGGAAAGTGAACTGGCTCCCTGCTTAAAAAGTTTGAGGACCCCTGGCCCACACTCATTGGCTTCTTGTCTGAAGTGACAAGAGAAACCTTCGGAGCTTGGAATGGAGACTCCATGAGGGCCATGCCCTTCCAGGTGGACATCACACCTCAGTCACCACCAGGCTCTCCCCCTGTGTGGTGTCCTGGGGTCACAGTGACAGCCCCCGACTGGGGAGTGTGGGCTTAAAACAACACAAATGCATCCTCTTACCGCTTGGAGGCCAGGAGCCCCCAATGAAGTTGTTCTGGGACCACAGCCCTTCCCAGGCTCCTGCCTCCTGCAGATGCTGGTGGTGCTGGGACCCTTGGTTGTGGAGGAACCATGGACCCCCACCCCATCCTCCCCACCCCTCTGTGCTCTCCGCATCCTCACCTCTTCCTACAAGGAACCGTCATTGGATTTAGGGCCTCCCCCCTCCACTCTGACCTCATCTGAACTAGTTGCATCTGCACTTATTTCTAAAGCAGGGCAGGTTCTGAGGGACCGCACTGGTCCACACTGACTCCCTCACTGGTGAGGTTACAGGCCACCAGGCTGTGTGCTCCTGAGAGGGGGTGTGCACCCCTGAGGAGGCAGGGGCCTGGCCACAGGAAATCTTTAGGATTCCCACGGCCCAGCACCCAGGGCCCCCATCAAAACAACAGGCCAGTGAGGGCCTCTGCCCCTCTCAGGGAAGCAGCATGCTCCCCACCTCACAGTGCCCTCCAGCCCGTGACGCTGGCCCCACAACAGGCTGCCGGCTCTGAGTGGTCCCAGCGCTGGACAGGGCTCTGAGCAGGTCCAGGCTGCACTGGCCTCACAGGTCCCAGCAGACAAGATGGTGGTAAAAGTATTGGTGATGGGCAAGCCCCAGGGGGGCAGGACAAGGCAGGCCATGCAGCCTGCACTGAGGAACATTCCTGAGATGTGAGTGACAGCTGGTGTCTGGGCACATTGAGCTCCTTGTGTCTGGAGGTCACGGAGCAAGACGTGCCACCATCTTGGTAGGACAATGACACTGAGCACCAGGCAGAGGCAGGGCTGCTGTGTCACAATGGGGGGCAGGGAAGGTGAGGGCCCTTGGGTGTCCCTTGCCTCCCCCTGGTCAATGTGATGGCAGGTGGACACGTGCAGCAACCTGGCCTGAGAAGTCCATGTAACGAGAGCTCAGCCCCTCAGGGATGGGGGTCTGGGTTGTGCTACCAGGTAAGTCCCAGAGTCCCAGTTAGTAGCAAAGTGTGGGTCCCAGGTGGACAGTGGAGGGGCCCTGTCGGCCTCAGTTGTACCCTGAGCTTCTGCTTCCCAGTTTCCTGGGCAGGGACTCCTCGGTGTTCCTGTGGCCGCCTCCTCAGCACACGAGGCAGAAGGTGGTGGACGCTGCCGGACATAGAGGCAGGCCAGGTCCCCCTTCAGGGCAGGACTTGATGACAGCTTCTGGGACGCCTGGCAGTTCCTCTGGCTGCCTCGCCCGGCAGGTCCCTCCTGGCTGGCGCAGGGAGAGGCAGGGGCTGGCACTGTGTCCCAGTGGGGGCCGTGGCCTGGGTCTCCCTGTGGGCTGGTCAAGGTGTCATCAGCCTGCATTGTGCTCCAGCCTCGCCCTCTGCCCATCTCTGCTCCGTCCACCTGCCTCCCAAGTGCCTCTCCCTGACTTGTACCCACATGAAAGCCCGTCTCGGTGCAGCTTCCAGGGAGCACCCTGCAGGGGGCAGTGTGCATGGCCTCAGCTGGTGGCAGTGAGGGTGGCCACAGGCCACGTGCCAGGCAGATGGGATGCTCTAGTCAGATGGTGGCTTGCTCCACGCTGCCTCACAGGGTCCAGCAGATTCAGGGGCTGCCCTGTGGCTCAAGGGCCCAGCAACAGCTCTGGGGCTCTGCCTCCCTGAGCCCGCCTGCCTGGGCCCAGTGTTCTGGGGCTTCTTCCAGCAAAACTGCACCCTCTTGGCAGCTCTCCTTGCTCAGGCCGCCGGCCTGGCTGTGCTTTGTGGCTGAGATCCGTCCAGCCAGAGATGGCTGCTGCCCAGTGACAACAGTGGCAGGTCCGGGTGAGGCAGTGCCATGGCCCAGCAGCTCCTCGCCTCCTGCTGACTGACCCCCGAACTGGGTGGGCCTGAGAGAGGAGCAACTCTCTCTGCCCATGGCCCAGCCAGGGGGCCCCGCCTGCCCTTCCTGTGCCCGGGGATGAAGGGGTGCAGAGAGGGTCCCAAGGAGGGTCCCTCCAGGTGAGGATGCGGCTGCTCAGACCCCGTCTTCTCCATCCCCACACGTGGACCCTGGCCCCTGGTGGTCTCACCCAGGCCCCTGCCATCCCCGCAGATGCTGTGGCTGCTGTTCCTGAGCCTCCCAGGCCTGGGGGGCTCCGTGCCCTCGTTCCCAGGTGAATCCTGACTCCCTGTCCCCATCTTCTGCTCAGGCTGCCCAGGCCCCTCAGCGTCAACTCAGGGTGGGCCTCCTTGGTGGGTCCTCTGAGAGACTGAGTGCGAGGGGCCCTGCTGGGTCTCTGATGGCGTCCCCTGTGTTCCCAGGTCCCGGCTCAGGGACTCAGCAGGGTGGCCCCGTGGGCGCCCACAATGCCCCCACTGGGAGATGGCCTTGGCAGGTCAGCGTCCGACAGTACAATAAGGAGCTGGAGCTGTGGCAGCACCTCTGTGGGGGCTCCCTCATCCACCACCAGTGGGTGCTGACCGCAGCCCACTGCACCCAGCGGTGAGCCACGCAGCCTGAGGCCCCCTGGCAGGGGTGGGGGTGGGAAACACACAGAGGGCTGATGGGAGGGGGGCTGTGGGCAGGGCCCTGGCTCTCGGGGAGAGACACAGTTAGTGCAGCCCCAGCCCTGCTGCTGTGCCCAGATTGGCCCTGCCCCGGAGGCTCCTCTGAGAGGCTCCTGGTCCCTCTCCCCAGGGAGGACTGGGAGGCCTATGGCCTCAGGGTTCAAGTTGGGCAGCTGAGACTCTATGACCATGACACACTGACAACTGTGACTAAGATCGTCCGCCACCCCAAGTTCAACCAGAGCCTGTCAGCAGAGGGGGGCGCGGACGTGGCCCTGCTGAAACTGGAGGCCCCTGTGACGCTCTCTGAGCGCATCGGCCTGGTCCCCCTCCCACCTGCCTCGCTGAGGGTCCCTGAGAGGAAGATGTGCTGGGTGACCGGCTGGGGTTACAGCAGCCTAGGAGGTAAGGCTCAGGGACCCCGCTGGGTGTGTGGACACAGGGCAGCCCGCTGGGGGTGTGGACACAGGGCATCCCGGTGGGGGTGTGGCTGTGGCTTTGCTGACAACACTTTATTCTCGGCAATTTGGGGGAATCCTCCGCCTTTTTCTTGTGGCAAAATGTGCATAACATTATACATGACATTGGTCAGTGCGCGGTTCAGTGGCGTTCAGCACCTTCACCATGTTGTGCAGTCTCAGCACCACCATCTCCAGAACTTCTCCTCCTCACACACGAAGCCTGGTCTCCATGACACGGTCACTGCCCCTCCCCAGGCTCTGCCAACCACGGAGCTCCTGTCCTCTTCTATGCATTTACCTGTTCTGGACGTTTCATGTAAATGTGAATCATGCAACGTGTGGCTTCGTGTGTTTGCCTTCTTTCACGTAGCATGACGTTGCCAAGGCCCAGCTGTGCTGTAACCTGTGTCAGGACTGCATTGCTTTTTGTGGCCGAGGAACATCCCATGGGTGGAGGGAGCATTTTGTCCTCCTTCCTGAGTGACAGACCGTCTCAACCTTTTGGCTGTTGTGAGTCACGCTGCTCTGACCTGTGTGTTCAAGCACCACCAGGGAACCTGTTCTCAAGTCGTTAAAACATTTTTCAGTGGCCCTAACTGGTTTGGCTTAGTGGATAGAGCGTCGGCCTGTGGACTCAAGGGTCCCAAGTTCGATTCCGGTCAAGGGCATGTACCTTGGTTGTGGGCACATACCCAGTGGGGAGTGTGCAGGAGGCAGCTGATTGGTGTTTCTCTCTCATCGATGTTACTAACTCTCTATCCCTCTTCCTTCCTCTCTGTGAAAAATCAATAAAATATATTAAAAAAAAACAAAACAAAAAACAAAAACAAAAACATTTTTCAATGACAGTTTCTATTCAATATTATTTTGAATTAGTTTGAGGCGTACAGCATGGTGGTTAGACAATCATAGACTTTACAAAGTGTCGTTCCCCCCAATATTTCCATACCCACCGGGCACCATCCACAGCTGTGACCATATTATTGACTATAATCCCTAATCTGTACTTCACATTCTCTGTGACTGTTTGGTAGCTACCAATTTGTTTCTTTTAATCCTTCCTTTTCCTCCTCGGGCAACCACCAGTCTGTTCCCTGATCTATGAGCTTCTTTCTCTTTTGTTTGTTTGTTTGTTTGTTTTATTCTTTAGTTTCCACATATGGGTGAAATTATATGGTATTTGTCTTTCTGTGACTGGCTTATTTCACTTAGCATAATGGTAAGGTTTCTTTTTTATGGCTGAGTAATATTTCATTGTGCATACAGGATGGGGCAAAAGTAAGTTTATAGTTGTCCATATGGAAAATAATACAATAATTAATAAATAATAATACAAGAAGAAACTCTGTATTTTGCCTACTCATAACCGTAGCCTACTTTTGCTCCACCTTCTTTGTACCACCATGTTTTTATCACTTGTCTATTGATGGGCACTTGGGCTGCTTCCATATCTCGGCTATTGTACATACGCTGCAATGAACATAGGGGTGCATATGTTCTTTCCAATTATGTTTTGGGTTTCTTCAGATGTACATCCAGAAATGGAATTGTTGGGTCATAAGGCAGTTCCATTTTTAATTTTTTGAGGAACCTCCACTCTGCCTCCCACAGGGCTGCACCAGTCTATGTTCCCTCCAACTGCATGTGAGGGTTCCCTCTTGCCCACATCTTCACCAAATCTTGTTGCTTGTTGATGTATTGATGACAGCCATTCTGACAGGTGGGAGGTGATATCTCAGTGTGGTTTTAATTTGCATTTCTTTAATAATTAGTGACATTGGGCACCTTTTCATATGTCTGTTGGCTTTCTGTATGTCCTTCTTTTGCTATTTATATCTCATTTTCTACAATTTAATTTATTGTGGTGACATTGGTTAACAAGATTATAGAGGTTTTCAGTGTGCGGTTCTATGGTACATCATCTGTATCTTGCATTGTGTGCCCATCACCCAATGTCACATCTTCTGTCACCTGTATTTACCCTTTCCTCCCACCCCACCCCCTGTCCTCTGGTGACCACCATACTGTTATCTGTATCTATGAGTTTTGGTTTCTTTCTTTTTCTTGTTTGTTCATTGGCTGCTTTCAGTTTTATATTCCACATGTGAGCGAAATAGTATGGTTTTTAACTTTTTCTGTCTGACTTATTTAATATGCATGATATTCTCAAGATCCATCCATGTTGTCCTAAATGGCTGTATGTCATGTTTTCTGATGGCTGAGGAGTATTCCATTGTAAACATGTATCACACCTTTATCCAATCATCTCGCAAAGAACACTTCCGCTGTTTCCATCTTGGCCACTGTAAACAATACTGCAGTGAACGTAGTGGTGTATATATATATATATTTAAATATATTTTTATTGATTTCAGAGAGGAAGGGAGAGAGATAAAGAGATAGAAATATGAATGATGACAGAGAATCATTGATAGTCTGCCTCTTGCATGCCCCCTACTGGGGATCGAGTCTGCAACTCAGGCATGTGCCCTTGACCTGAATTGAACTCGGAACCCTTCATTCCCCAGGCTGACACTCTAGCTGCTGATCCAGACCAGCTGGGACAAAAGATAGTCTTGCTGGGTAAAGTAGTCTTGGTTGTAGATTCTTGCTCTTTATCACTTTAAATATTTCATGTCAATGTCTTCTGCCTGAAATGTTTCTGTTGAGAAATTGGTCTTATGGGGCCTCACTTGTCAGTAACTGTCTTTCTCTTACTGATTTTAGATTCTCTCTTGGTCTTTAACCTCTGCATTTTAAATTATAATGTGTCTTGGTGTGGGCCTCTTTGGGTTCATCTTGTTTGGGACTCTCTGTACTCCCTGGGCTTGTATGTTTTTTTCTTCACCAGGTTGGGGAAGTTTTAATAATTATTTCTTCAAATAGGTTCTCACCCCTTGCTCTCTCTCTCCTTCTGGTACCCATCCCTATGGTGCAAACGTTCTGCTTCATGTTGTCCCAGAGCATCGGTCGCCAAGCTTGTGGACCTCACAGACCACCAGTTGGTGACCGCTGTCCCAGAGGTCCCTTAAACTATCCTTATATAAAAAATCTTTTTTTCTTTTCGCTGCTCTGATTAGGTAATTTCTGCTACCTTGTCATTTAAATTGCTAATATCACTTTGTGCTTTATCTAACTGCTATTGATTCCTTTTAGTGTATTCATTTCAGATCTCTTATTTTCATTTCTGACTGTTTTCTCTTATGGTTTCTAGTCCTTTAGTTATGCTTACTGTCTCTCTATTGCAGTCCTCACTGAGCTCATCCACCTTCCACTACGTTACGTGAGCATCCCTAGGACCATTGTTTTGAACTCTGTATCTGGTACATGGCTTGTTTCCATGGCATTTAGTTCTTTTTCTAGGGATTTCTCCTGTTCTTTCATTTGGGGCATGCTTCTTTGTCTCCCCATTTTGGCCGTCTCTCTGTATTTGTTTCTCTGTGTTGGTAGATCTGCTATGTCCCCAGTTTTGGTAGTGTGGCTTTTTGGAGTACATGTCCTGTGGAGCTCAGTGGAGCAGTCTCCCTGATTCCCTAAGCTGGGTGCCCCAGGAATGTCCCTGGTGTGGGTTCTGTGAACCCTGCTGTTGTAGTTGAGTCGTGATTGTTGTTGGCCTATGGTAGGCAGGGTTGACCCTCAGGCTGACTGACTGAGTATTGACCTGATCACACTGTATGAGCTGCTGTGAGTAGGCTGACCCCATGAAGCAGAATTGGCCCCAGCAGGTCTGGTGCCTGCGGAGATCTCCCTTTGAGTGTGCCGCTTGTGGAGCTCATTGGGTTGTACTCTGCTGTGGGCTGGTTCTGGGGCCTCCAGGGAGGCACTGTGGTGCACGTCAATGCCAGACACTTCCTGTGACCAATCCTGGGCTGCCTGTTAGATGCTACGAAGTGCTCCACAGTTGGTGGCTCCCTCTGGTAGGCCTGGGTGCACATGGGAGGGGCCAAGCTGCATACTGAGGTGATTCCCAGCAATACCAAACCTGCGTCAGGACACAAAAGGCCCAAAGCACCCCAAAATCTGCCTCTGCCTGCCAGTTGCCATTAGGCTCAGCCACTGATAGAGCCTCCAGCTAAGCTAGGTGCCCCAGGTATGTCCCGTGTGTGGTGAGGTGAGCCCTGCTGTGGTAGTTGTGTTGCATGAGGTAGTTTCTCAATGAGTCACTGGGTTATGGTGAGTGATGTTCATCAGGTTGATACAGATTCAAACTCAGTGCCAGCGCTGGGTGTGACATCACTCAACAAAAGTCTCAGGGCACACCAAAGCCAGCCACCACCACCCAGCACCAACCACCCACCAGGGGTCTTCAAATCTTTGCAGTGGGGCAGGGTCTCAGGGTGTCATCAGTGTGAGGCCAGTAGAGTTCCTCAGGATCACACAGATTAGGATTTGGCAGTGAGGAGGGAGGGCTCTGCACAGTGGAGCTAGTCGGGTGCCTGGGGAAATGGCCCTCACCTCAGAGTCACACAACTCAGTCTCTCCTTGTGTGTCTCCAACAGCCCTGGAGTCTGCTCAGACCTCCTCCAGAGCTTCTGAGAAAGTCTGTGTGGGCCCAGGCTGGTTGCAGCTGGCAGACTCCCCTGCAGGGCATGGGCTTTGTCGGGTGAGCCAAGTTGCAGCCTGGAGTGGGCCGGGGGGAGGGGCACATTCATTCCCCCAGGCTGATGCCCTACGGAGGGGATGTTCAACTCAGGAAAGATGGCATCTGTGGGCATGTGGGAGAGGACTCAGCCTTGAATAATGGAAGCTGTCCCTCCAGTCCTCTCCCCAAAGTCATACAACCAATTTCTCCCTGTATGACTCCTGTCCACTCTGGGCTGCTGTCGGTCCACTGGAGCCCAGTCAGGTTGAGTACATGCCAATGAGATGTTTGCGCACTGGCCCTTCAAAAGGGCGTCCGGGTGCCTGGCAGTTTCCTGTCTCACTCTGGCAAGTGCAGTCCCCACGGATGTTCACAGCCAGATGTTGTGTAGCTCCTATTCCAGGCACTGGTGTTCCAGGCTGGGAGCTCAGGATGAGGTGGAGACCCCTCCCTTCTCAGAGGGGACCTTTGCAGCTGAGGTGTCCCTCCTAACTCTCAATGCAGCCTTTCTGTGTCTCCACCCTCCCTGTCCTTCTCCATGTGACTTCTTCCATGTGTCCTTAATGAGGAGACCTCTTTTCAGCCAGTCTTCAGTTGGTTATTCAGGTTGAGTGTCTATAATTTAGTTGTGATTCCGATTTGGTCCTGGGAGGAGGTGAGTGTCACTTCCACCTACTCTGTCTCCATCTTGGATCCCTGTTTTCAGTTCTTTGGGGTACAGACTAGGAGTGGAAGTTCTGGGCCATGTGCTAATTCTACATTTGGTTACTAGAGGGGGGATTTCCTGTTGAGCCTAAATGTGTGCATAACTGGGGTTTCATGATCAGATTCATGGACACTGAGGACACAAGTGTTTGCTCTGCCAGATGGAAAGGCCCTCCCGAGGCTCTGCCTGGGTCCTCCCCTCGCCCCGTGGGGGTGTGTGGACCTTGATCATCCTCCTGAGGATGAGCCAGTCTGGGAGGGAGAGGCAGGGCCTGTCGTGATCTCACAGTGCCCAGGTCCCTCAATCAGAATGAAACCCAACCCATCAGTGCAGGAGTGTTTCCTTCCTGCTGTGATGCATTTCTCTGGGATGAGCCCTCATCCCTTCCTTTTCAAGGAGAACAATCCTGGGATAACTCTCTCCTCAGTGCCCGTCCTCAGGCCTGTGGAGCCCAGACTGTGGCTGATGAAGTGCTGGGTCCTAGAACTGAATGGGTTAGTGGATGCTGGGAGCTCAGTCCCAGGCCAGGTGTAGCTGCTCTAGACCCAAGAGTCAGGGCCCAGAAGGACTGGAAACAGTACCTTGTTGTTGGGAAGGAACAGAAGCCTGGACCAGCCCTGGTTCTCAGCCAGTCCCTCCCCACAACTCCGCAGCTCTGGCCCTACCAGCTGCAGGAGGTGATGGTTCCCATTGTGGGGAACGAGGTCTGTAACCAGCGCTACCAGAACTCTTCCACCAACACTGGCCAGATCATCAAGGATGACATGCTGTGCGCTGGGAGTGAGGGCCAGGACTCCTGCCAGGTGAGCCCCACCTGCCCCGTCCTCTGTCCTCCGTCCCCTCCTGGCCCAGGGAATCGGGACTCAGAAGCTCCATGCAGGGGCCCGTGTGGAGATGTTCACTGAGTCCTGCCTCTCCCCACAGGGTGACTCCGGGGGCCCCCTGGTGTGCAGCTGGGAAGGCACCTGGGTCCAGGTAGGGATCGTGAGCTGGGGATACAGCTGTGGTCATCGCGACTTCCCTGGGGTGTATGCCCGGGTGATGAGCTTCATTTCTTGGATCCGGAAGTTTGTCCCTCCGCCCTCTGGATCCTAGATGAGGCCAGGCAGGGTTCCCATGATGGGGAGACCCTCAATCTTCCTTGCTGATACCCCTGTTTCATTCCCAATTCCAGCCTCATCCTTCCACCTCATCCTTCATCTCACCCTCCACGGTGTCAGGAGCCTCCTGCCCTTTGGGTCCCCTCCTGTCCTGACTTTAGGGTGGCAGACACAGGAGATGCTCCACAGGCGGGTGTCTCTCACAGTAGGGGGGCCAGGACAAGGGGTCTGGGCCCATGGCCCCCTGCTCACCCTCTGATTCCTATTAAACTTGGAAAAGCCAGCTCCAAGCTGTGGCTGAGATGGTGGCATGGACTCATCATGATGGTGACTGAGGGCGCAGTGGGGGCCTCCCTGAGAGTCCCCGGGTCCCAGGTCTCCGTGTTCGGGTGTGAGGAGGTTTCCAGGGCTCAGTTCCCTCTGATGGCATTTCTGGGAGCTCATGCGGGTTATGCTTGTCCCAGTGTCCCTCCCTCCACCCCTCCACTTCCTCTTCCTGTCTTCCTCCCCTACCTCCTTCTCCTGCTTCTTATTTTCTTTTTCTGCTCTTCTATGTTCTTCTCTCTCTCTTGTTTCATACTTGTTTCTTCTTACTTTTCTTCCCTCCTCCCCTCCCTCCCTCCCTTAATTATCCTTGATCACATGTGCCCAGCATGGACAAGGTCTCCGGGCCAAGGAGTCACTGAGTGGGTTCCTGGGCCCCTGGAACCCACAGGGAGGTGAGGACAGACATAACACAGCACCGCAGTGAGTGTGGGACACGGTGTGGAGGAGAGTGCTGAACACAGAGCTGGTGGTTCACAGGGCGTGTCCATCCAGCCTGGACCTGCCGGGAGGGTTTGACGGGGCTGATCTGCCAGGCCCAGCTCATGAAGCACCAGCGACGGTGGGCATTAGGGGGAGGGGCTCTGGGCAGAGGGACAGAGGAGGTGGGGACAGAGGTGGTGGGGACAGAGGAGGTAGGGACAGAGGAGGTGGGGACAGAAGCGTGAGCTTGGACGGGATTTGGGGGGTGGAGGACCATTCACAAAGTGAGCTTGAATGTTGGCTTGTTTGGTTTTCAACATCAGCATCTCAGTAACAGAGGATCATGAAAAACCCCATAAAACATGAAAGTGCTTCTTGTTAGATGGTTTGAGAGCCTCCAACTTCAGAGGCGTATTAGAGATTGAGAACCCCTGGTTAGGAACGTAAAAACCTGTCTGGAAAAAGGAAAACGTAGTATTTGTACATAAATATGTGAGAATTTTCTAGAATCAAAGAAAAATTGTGAACCTTCAGTGGAAAGTGCCCTGTGAAATTCAGCAGAATAAACACAAATAAATTCTACACCTAAACCCATTGTAGTGAAACTGCACAATGTCCACATGAAAAGCCCACAGAGACAAGTGAGAGTTTAACCTAAAGGAAGTGACGTCACACGCAGGGGATTGCTGATCAGCAACAGGAGGAGGAAGGAGACCCTGGAGCAATTCCTTGGAAGTGGTGAGGAAACATCACCATCAACATAAAATTTTATTCCCAGATAAACTTTCACGCAATATTGAAGAAAAAAGAGTGATATTACAAAACAGAAGACACAGAGTGTCTTATCACCTGCAGACACTCATTAACAGAACTATTTAAGGATTTATTCCGGGAAGAAGAAATACTAATTCGGAGGAATCGTGTGGGACACAGGAAACAAAGCAATAATGTAGAAAAACACACTGCATGCCATTCTCCAGACATCCCTGAGTGGCCATAAGCATTGTCGGGCCTCCTTCATAATCAGAGGAAAACTGAGGGAAATAAAGGACAGGCAGTGTCACACTCATCAGGTTGGAGAAAATGAAAAAGTGCAATAAATCCACATGTTTGCAAAGATGTTGAGAAATGAGCAACTCATATGTGGAATCTAAAACAAAACAAAACAAATGAACAAAAAAAAAACAGAAATAGACCCATAGATACAGAGAACAAGTGGGTGGTTGCCCAAGAGGAGAGGGTTGAAGGGTGGGTATAAAATTAATAAGGAAAAAGACACAAAGCTGTCATTATCTCTATACTTATGACATGGTGTGTATCTGCAAATAAATTTAAAAAAAGAAGAGGGGGCCCTGGCTGGTTTGGCTCAGTGGTTGAGGTGTCGGACCGCAGAGCGAAGAGGCCTGTGTTTGATTCCCAGTCAAGGGCATGTGCTTGGATTGCAGGTTTGATCCCTAGCCCCGGGTTGGGGTGCCTGCAGGAGGCAACCAATTGATATGCCTCTCACATTGATGCTTTTCTCTCTCCTCTCTCTACCCTTCCCTTTTACTCTCTCTAAAAATCAATGGAAAAAAAATACCCTCAGGTGAGGATTAACAAAAAAAGATAAGAAGAGGGGATGCTGAGATAGAGTGCACGTGGGCATTCAGGCCAGCAGCTGTGTGTGGCAGCGGGGGGGCGGGGGGCAGTGCCCTGCACTCCTGCTCTGAGCAGGAGTCCTTCTGGCCTCAGGCCGCCATTGGGGTCCCAGGGTGTTGGTCTGAGTGATAGGAATGGATGAACAGAGTGAGGGTGTGGCTGCGTGGAAATCAGGGTCAGGATCAAAGCCGGGGCCGTGATGAGGATGTCTGAGCCCTGATAGGGGAAGGCTGAGGGCAGGTGGGCAAAGGGCACAGCGTCTGTTACCTAACAGCCCCATTTTGCAACACTGCAGTGGAGGCTGGGCCAGCGAGGGCGGGGTGGGGGTGCTGAGGGGGCAGCAATGTGCCAGCGTCCACGGGTCCTCAGGTGTCACAATGGAGGTGTTGGACCCGGGCAAGGATGGCTCTTGGAGGCCCTCATTCATGTCACTGGCGGTCCCATTCGGGCCCCACCAACCACGGGACACCTGTGACCACACTGACAATGACACTGACCTCACTCACTCTGCCCGACGGCTCAGAGGGACACAGGCCTCAGCGCAGCTTTGTGTCCACAGGACGGCCTTGCTCCTCACCGGGGGCAGCGCCTGTGACCGGCTTCCAGGCACCCACTCCGCAGTGCCCGCCGGGGCTCTGACGATGACTCCCGAGTTCTGTGCGCTGCTCCCTGGAGCCTCTCCTGGTGGCTGTCCTCCCACAGCCAGGCCCTCTGTCCTAGACCCGGGGTGCCATCCTGTGACACCCAGGCTGTCGGGGCTCCACCTGCACCCTCCCCTCCTGCCTCCTGCTTGCTCTCCACTCTCCACTCTCCCTCCCCCGGGAGACCCAGGCCCCCTGGTCCCCACTGTGTTCTAATGGGTGGGCATCTTGACTGGCATCACTTGGGCTCCCTAGGCTGTGCCTGTTGGGCTCCTACTGCACAGGCCCCGCAGCTGGAGGTGCAGCCGCCTCCCTGTGGTTTCCCATGGAGCAGCGTCCAGCAGAGCGAAGATGCCTGGGTTTGATTCCCAGTCAAGGGCATGTGCTTGGGGCCAGGCAGCAGCGTCAAGCTCCAAGGCCCCTCCCAGAGTGGCCTCCTCAGGTCACACCTGGCTCCAGCTGCTGTGGGCTTGGCTCCCAGAAGCCACAGTCAGAGGCTCAGGAGCCTCCAGACAGGAATCAGGGGTCAGGAGCAGGAGGCCCCTGGGTCAGGGAGGGACAGGCCTGCATAACTTCCTGTCATCCATCTTCAGGTGCGGACAGCTGGGAGGGACATGGCCTTGGCGAGCTGGCCCCAGCTGGCCCAGCAGCAGGGCTGGCCCTTCCTTCCTGAAGGGACCTGTGGGAGGCTTGTCAACATCGGCCAGGATGCCGCTCTGAGGAGGTCACCGCTGAGGGCACATTGCATCCATGGCCAGGAAAGCGCGTCAGCTGCTGGCCCTGTTTCTGTCCCTCCAGGCGGCCAAGCCCGGTTCCCACGGGGAAGGGATATGGTGAGGGGCACAGACTGAGGCAGCCCGCAACGTGTCTCCCATGTGCCAGAGAAGAAAGGAGGAGTGGGGTTCCAGGAATGAGGGGGCAACAAGGGCACACCTGTAGGAGGGGCGCCAAGGTGAGGAGAGGTCATGGTCTCAGTGACTGTGCTGTGCAGCCAGCTGGTGCAGGGGGATCTCAGAAGAATGGATGCCCAGGTCACTGCACTAGCAGTTGCACCCAACTGTCCTAGCAGGGCCACTAGCTCCACCACGTCCAACCCCAGCGCCCACCCCGCCCCTGGAGGACAGAGGGAGAGGAAGAAGGGGTACCAAGCATAAGCCAGCCTTTGTGGCCTCCCCCCACTAGAGGGCGAGGGTGAGCCCCCAGAGAAGCTGGGAAGATAGTGTGGGTCCCTCCTGCAGAGTCCTCAGCATCTCTCAGCACCTGTCACTCTCCAGATGCCCAACATACCATAGGCCGCCTGCAGGTGCAGCTCAGGGCCCACACCCTGGAGTCCACAGAGGGGTCCCCTGGCTCAGCACTGAGCCCAGCCCAGAAGCTGCGCTTTTGTCCCCCAGCTCCCCTATAGCCATTCCCCCCAGAGCACCAGACATCCTGGGAGCCCTTTGATAGCAGAGCCGAGTCTCAGGTTCATCCCTGAACCCCAGGAGCGTGGGGGAGGGGCTGAGCACGGAGTGGGAACTCAGGTTTCACCCCCAAATGTGAACAAAAAACTGCCTAAGAGAGGGCACCCGGCTGAGAGGAAGCAGCCACCAGGGGGCGGAAGAGAGCAGAGGCTGTGGTTACTGCAGGGTCCCCACCCAGAGCACCCAGACTCTCCCCCAGACCCTGCTCCAGGTTTCCTCCTTAAATTTGATCCAATGTTGTACAAATTGTCAATTATAAAAACAGTCATTGGGATGTACAGTATAGCATAGGAAATATAACTAATAATATTGTAATAACTATGTATAGTGTCAGATGGGTACCAAACTTATGGGGGGCGAGGTGGATGATCCCTTAAGTTATAGGTTATATGAATGTCTAATAACTATGCTGTAGCTATGCTGTAGACCTGAGACTAATATAATGTTGTGTGTCAGCTGTAATGGAAGTATTTTAAATTGTTATTAAACAGAATGATAAATTTGATCATATATTTAATAAAATCTGGAATTTTAAAAAATCCTATTACTGCCCTAGCCAGCTTGGCTCAGTGGATACAGCGTTGGCCTGTGGACTGAAGGGTCCTGGGTTCGATTCTGGCCAGGGGCACATGCCTGGGTTGCTGACTCAATCCCCAGTGGGGGGTGTGCGGTAGGCAGCCGATCAGTGATTCTGTCTCATCATTGATGTTTCTATCTCTCTCTCCTTCTCCCTTCCTCTCTGAAATCAATAAAGAAATATATTTTTTTTAAAAAAAATTCTATTACTGTTAGAAATTAAATAAACAGAAAAAGTATGGAAAATAGAAACAATGCGCTATTTTGTGGTCCAGGTAGAGGCTGGCGCTGCCGGCTCCTCCATCCCAGGCAGCTCTGTGTCTGGCCCAGGAGACTGAAGAGAAACAGCCTCTGCTCCAGGGACAAAACCCCCACCCACTCAGGCTCCAGCCTCCCGGCCCAGGTGCCCCTCATCAGAGACTGGCTGCTGTGGGGCCCTGACCTCTCTGAGCCTGGGTGTTTCTGTCTCAGAATGAGGGATGATGTCTGCCCCTTGTGCTGTGGGAGGTTCAGTGAGCAGCACAGGTCCGGCCTGGTCAGGTGGAGGGAGGGAGACCAGGCTGCCATGATGGGAGAATGTCAGGGCGGCCTCCAGGTTCGGCAGGGTGATGCCCACGCCCCCCCAGCAGACAGGCTCTGCTTGAACTTGGAGCGGCAGGTGCTGGCCGTGATCATAGTCTCGGCTGCCGGACCTGGACCCTGTGTTTGGAAGCCCTGCCCCCATGAGGTGATGTCCTGCTGGGAGAATAGACAGATGATATGCTTTTGGAACAGGTGAGTCTGGAGAAGTGCATCGGGACAATGGGGCGCAGTGGGTGAATTTTGCTTCTCCGCTAACATTTGGAGATAGAAGGTAAGAACCTGCCAGGGATGTTCCTACAACTGCCGGGGTCTGGAGCCCAGGGCCCAGGGTGCCCATGGACCAAATGCCCCCTGATGGTCCCCTCTACCTACACCACCTGGGCCAAACCTCACACGGGCCAACGGCTAGGGGTTGAGAAAGGATAGGTGCCAGGGATGCTGGACCACACAGGACCCCAGGCACACACAGACCCAAAAAGACTGTGCGTTCAGGGTGTCTGGTTGGCGACCCCAATCCTGCCTTTGGTTGCTTTTCTTTATGCTTTCCCAGCGGCACACATTGCTCCGGAGTCACGCAGTGGGTTTTGACTTGTGTCCCTGGAGTCTGTTGATGTTGGTGAGACCCATGCTGACGCTGGGGACTGCTGCTGGCACGCCCCCTTGTGGCTCTGTAGCCGTCATTCCCGTACATCTTCCAGCACTGATGCTGGTGGAGCCTGCGCTTGCCACCAAGAATGACGGAGAATGAGCAACTGTGCCCAGATGCAATGGTGCCTGTGTCCTGGGGGCCCAGACCACAGCTTTCCCAGACCCTTGTCCATCCCACACTCAGCCCATGTGGGACCCTGAGTCATGCCCGTGTCGGGCCGCTGGCCACACATCTGCTGACTCCTGGGCCGGGGAACACTGGAGACCAGCCACACACAACTCTGGCGACTGCAGCAGGAAAGGGGTTTCAGGAAAGTGTGCTGGGTGCAGCTCCCACCCCCCAGGAAATGGGTCCATGTGGAGCCCTGTGGGTAGCTCAGCTGGTTAGAGCTGCGTCCCAATACACTAAGGGTGAGGGTTCAATCCCAATCAGAGCACTCGCAAGGATCAGCCAATGAGAGCATCAGTAAGTGGAACAACAGATCAATTTTCTCTCTCTCTCCTCCCACCCCCTTCTCTCTTTCTCCCCCCAACCCCTTCCCCTCTTTCTCTAAAATTAAAAAATAAAAAATATTTTTTTAAAGAAATAGATCCATATAGAGCCTGGCTCCTTTCCCCAGGCACAGAGAACCGGCATAGCGTCCCTTCAAAATCATGCCCACAGTCTTGGCAGATGGAATGGAGTCAAGGTCATCCTGGATCAGGGTGAGTCCTGAAAGCCATGGCTGGTGCCCTTCGAAGAAAAGAAAGAGAGGGGAAGGCCATGGGAGACAGAGGCAGAAACCGCAGTGATGGTCTATAGGCCAAAGGATGCCAAGAATTACCCGCCATACGCCGGGAGAAGCACGAAACAGATCCTCCCTCAAAGCTTCTGGAAAGAACTCACCTGTTGACACCTTGATTTCAGATTTCTGGCCTCCAGAACCGTGAGCAATTAATTCCTGTTCTTTCAAACCCCCCAGTTTGTGGTCCTTTGTTAGACAGCCCGGGAATACACCAGCCTGGCCACGGAGAAAGCCAGGAGTGAAAGCTGTGTCAGATAGAGGCCAGAGGGTCCCCTGCCGACAGACAGGGGACAGCAAAGGCCTGGGGCTGAGGGGCGATGGCTCTTGGCACCAAGGAGGCCAGGCAAGGAGAGGATGTGAGGGAGTCTGGGCTGCCCCCTGTTGTCTCTGCAGCTCGCCTCCGCCAGGTGCAGCAGGACCTCTTGCGAGACTGTGAGCATTTGTCAGGAGGGTTGTCACAGCGCACACTTAAAACTGGTGAACGTGTCCCAGTCAGTGTTATGCCCAGATTTCAAGATCCCCAAAGACAGACCACTAGGGAGCCGAGTCCGATGCAAAAGCATAGAGCCTTTTCAACCTCGAGCTCGGTCCCTCCGCTCCACCGATGCAGTGGCAGCATGCAAAGAGCCCTGAGTCCCAAGAGAACAAAGATTTTATAGGGCTTGGGGTCAGGAGGTGGGGGCACACTCGGACCACGGATTTGGCTGATTCCGGTTGGTTGAGGAGGGCCGGGGGCTAGTGACGCAAGGGCAGGGTGGGGCTAGTGTCTGGTTACACAAAGACAGGGGGTGGTCAGCATACTCTTGGCCTTGGGTTAGTTTCCCTTGCATTTCCATTGGCTGATTCAAGGGTCGGCTGAGTAACTGATACATTCTGTGGGTTTTTTTCTTGGAGGAGGAGTCTGGGACACAGTCTGTCCTTTCATTCCCCCCTTGGCTTGGAACTTACGGCTCAATCATGAGATGGACTGCATTTCTATCTCACCTTCCGTTGCTAGAGGCCTGTATTGGTCGTGCAGAACCATCAACTGAACCACACCTATACGCTCCTTGACAAATTGGACTAGTCTGTTAATAATGCAAGGGCCGAAAGTCAACAGCATTAGTAGGAT